>NW_027415729.1:0-31277 GCF_964106895.1 Numenius arquata
GGCGCTGCGGCGGCTGTGGGGGGCGGGGCCGCGCACGGTGCCCCCCGCCCTGGTGGAAACCACCTTCAAATACCTCTCGGACCGGCGCCGCTTCGCCCCCCTCCCCGCACGGACCCTCTCCCTCAGCGTCGACGCCTTCACCATCCCCGGGCACCTCTGGGCCCCCCGCAAAACGGGGGGGGGCCCCCCCGAAAAAACCCGGCACCCCCAAGTGAGGGAGGGCGGGGGGAAAAGGGGGTTCCCCCCCCCCACCCCATTTCATTCCCCGGGGAACGGGGGCGGCGTCACCGGGACGGGGTGACACGGGTGGAGGGGACACGGAGGTAAAGGGGGGGCCCCCCCCAAAAAACGGGGGGGGGGGGGATGGTCCAAGAAACCCAGCCCCCCCCAAGTGAGGGGGGGGCGGGGGGAAATGGGGTGTGTCCCCCCCCCTTGGAATTCCCCACAGGGGAATGGGGGGGGGGGTGTGACACGGGTGGAGGGGACACGGAGGTAAAAGGAGGGGGGGGGGGGGGGGGGGCAAAAGACCCGGCCCCCCCCAAGCGAGGGGGGGGTGGGGAAAAGGTGGAAAAGGGGGGGGTGGGGTGTCCCCCCCCCCAAATCCCCAGGGAAACCGGGATCAAGGGCTTGGGGACGGGGGTGACACGGGGGGGGGGGGGGGGAGGGGAGTGTGTGACCCCAAGGGTGCCCCTCCCCCCAAAACAGCACCCCGAAATGGGGGGGGGGGGGGGAGGGGGAAGGGCCCCCCCCGCTTTATCCCCAGGGGGGACCAGGGCCAAGGTGACAGAGCTGGGGAGGGGGGGGGCTGTGTGTCCCCCCCCCCCCCCGCCATGAGGTTGGGGACACAGGGGGGGTTAATGAAATGCCCCCCCCCCCCCCCCCCATTTTGGTGCCCCCCCCCGGGGTTTGGGGATGTGGTGACGCAGGTGGAGGGGACACTGGGGACACGGGGGGGGGGGGGGGGGGGCGTCCCCACTTTGTGCCTGGGCTGTGCCCCCCCCCTTAGAGTTGGGGACAGGGTGACACAGCCGGGGGGGGGCAGAGGGGACACAGAGCCCTGTCCCCCCCCCGAAACGGTGCCTGGGCTGAGCCCACCCTGGTGCCCCCCCCCCAGGGCTTGGGGCCGGGGGGGGCACAGCCGGGGGGGGGGGGGCATGAGCCACCAGAGCCTGTCCCCTCCCCCCACCATGAGGTCCCTTGTGCCCCCCCCCGGGGGGGGGGGCTCTTTAAGTGGGGGAGGGGGTGTCCCTGTGCCCACCCCCCCGTGCTCTGCCCCCCCCCCCCCGAGGGGACAAGGGGTGGTCGTGCCCCCCCCCGGAAATAGGGGGCAGTGGGGGGCTTGGGGGGTGGGGGGGAGCTGCACGGTTGGGGGGGTTCTTGGGGGGGGGGGAATGTGTCCCCCCCCCGGTGTCATTGTCATTTAATAAAGTAACTTAAAGGTGGCTGCAGGGGGGGCTTTTTTTGGGGGGACACACACAAAGGGGGGGGGGATGCCGGGCTGCACACCCCCCCCCCCCAGCGTTTGGGCCCCCCCCAAAAACCAACAGGGGGTCGTAAAAATGCGTTTTATTAAGCGGGGGGGGCGGAAGGGGGGGGCAGGGGACAGTCGGGGGGGGGGGGAGGGGGAGATAGAGGGGACGTGGGGGGGTGACAGGGGACGTGGGGGGGGGGTCGGGGGGGGGTTCAGTCGTCCTTGAGCCCCCCGAAGACGGAGGAGGGGACCTGCTTCTGCTCCAGCTGCACCTCTGGGGGGGGGGACGGGGGGGGGGGTCAGGGACCCACACACCGGGGGGGTGATCCCCGTGCCCCCCCCCCCCACGTCCCCCCCCCCCCATCCTGTGTCCCCAACGCGCCCACCCCCCCACGTCCCCCTCTGCCGTGTTCCCCCCTCGCTGTGGCCCCCCCCATATCCCTCCCCACGGGCCCCATGTGTCCACCCCCGGCCCCAAGCCCCCCCCCCCCCCCGCGCTGTGTCCCCATGTCCCCTCTGTCCCTCCTGTGTCCCCCCCTCCCCCGTGTCCCCCCCTCCCCCATGTCCCCCCCCCCGTGTCCCCATTTCTCCCCCCATCCTCCCTCTCCCTGTGCCCCCCCCCGCCAGCTGCCCTCCCCGTCCCTGCAGCCACCCCTTGTCCCATGTCCCCGTGTCCCCCCCGTGTCCCCCCCATGTCCCCGTGTCCCCCCCGTGTCCCCCCCATCACCGTTGTCCCCGTGTCCCCTCTGTGTCCCCCCCGTGTCCCCCCATGTCCCCCCCATCACCGTTGTCCCCGTGTCCCCCCCATCACTATCGTCCCCGTGTCCCCATGCCCCCCCCGTGTCCCTGTGTCCCCCCCGTGTCCCCCCCATCACCATCATCCCCGTGTCCCCCCCCGTGTCCCCGTGTCCCCCCCGTGTCCCCATGCCCCCCCCGTGTCCCCCCCATCACCGTTGTCCCCGTGTCCCCCACATGACCCCCGTGTTCCCATGCCCCCCCCGTAACCCTCCCATCACCGTCCCCCCCGTCACCGTCCCCCCCCGTGTCCCCCCCCCGTGCCCCCCCCCGTCACCGTCGGGCTCGGGCTCGTCCTCGTCCCCCAGGTCGATCTCCTCGGGGTTCCCCTCCTGGGACAGAGCGGCCAAAGCCTCCTCCCGGGGGGGCTCAGCCCTGCGGGGGGGGGGGGGGGGGCACGTCACGGGGGGGGCACAGAGCTGGGGGGGGCACAGAGCCTCCCTGGGGGGCTCGGCCCTGCGGGGGGGGGTGTTGGGGGTGGCACAGAGCGTCCCGGGGGGTGTCCCAGGGGGGTATGTTTGGGACAGGGGGGTTGGGGACAGCGTGGGGGTGTCCAGGGGGGGTCGGGACAGTGTAGGGGTGTCCGGGGGGGGTCGGGGGGGGGTCGGGGACAGCGTGGGGGTGTCCAGGGGGGGCTGGAGATGGGATGCGGGGGGGGCAGTTGGGGTCTGGGGGGGGGTCAGCACCCACCGTCTGAAGAGCAGGGTGTCCTGAGGGGGGGGCCTGGGGACAAAGGGGCTGGGGACAGTGTGGGGGTGTCTGGGGGGGGTCGGGGGGGGGTGACCACCCACCATACAAAGAGCAGGGCCCCCCGCGAAGGGGGGGGGGTGTCGAGGATAGTGTGGGGGTGTCCAGGGGGGTGACCACCCACCGTATGAAGAGCAGGGCCCCCCGCGGGGGGGGGGGGGGTTGGGACAGTGTGGGGGTGTCTGGGAGGGGTCAGGGGGGGTCAGGGACAGTGTGGGGGTGTCCGGGGGGGGTGACCACCCACTGTATGAAGAGCAGGGTCCCCCACGGGGGGCGGGGGGGGGTGTTAGGACAGTGTGGGGGGTGTCCGGGGGGGGTCAGGGACAGTGTGGGGGTGTCCGGGGGGGGTCAGGGGAGGTCGGGGACAGTGTGGGGGTGTCCGGGGGGGGTGACCACCCACTGTATGAAGAGCAGGGCCCCCCACGGGGGGGGGGGGGGGGGGGTGGTGTGTTAGGACAGTGTGGGGGTGTCCGGGGGGGGTCAGGGGGGGCGGGGATAGTGTGGGGGTGTCCAGGGGGGGGTCAGGGGAGGTCGGGGATAGTGTGGGGGTGTCCGGGGGGGGTGACCACCCACTGTATGAAGAGCAGGGCCCCCCACGGGGGGGGGGTGTGTGTGTTAGGACAGTGTGGGGGTGTCCGGGGGGGGTCGGAGGGGGGGGTGACCACCCACCGTACGAAGAGCAGGGCCCCCCGCGGGGGGGGGCGTGTCCTGCCGGGCCTGAGCCGCCAGCTGCTCCGCTCTCTGCTCCAGCAGCTTCATCTCGTCCAGCCCGCTCTGCCCCGGGGCCAGGTCCGACACTGGGGGGGGGGGGTCCCACATCACCCGGGGGCCCCTGGGTGCCCCCCATCCCCCCGGGTGCTCCTCACACTCACAGCACCCCCCAAACCCACACCCCGCTGCCCACACCCGCTCCCCAGCGCCTGTGGGTGCCCCCCTGCCCCCCCATCGCCCGTGGGTGCCCTCCAGTGCCTGTGGGTGCCCCCTATCACCCGTGGGTGCCCCCCCTGCCCCCCCATCGCCCCTGGGTGCCCCCCCATCGCCCATGGGAGTCCCCCACACCCATAGGTGCTCCTCACACCCACAGCACCCCCATACCCACACCCCACTGCCTGTGGGTGCCCCCCCATCACCCGTGGGTGCCCCCCTGCCCCCCCCATCGCCCCTGGGTGCCCTCCAGTGCCTGTGGGTGCCCCCTATCACCCATGGGAGTCCCCCAGCACCCCTGGGTGCCCCCCACACCCCCCGGGTGTCCCCCATCCCTCTGCGTGCTCCTCACACCCACAGCACCCCCATGCCCACACCCACTCCCCATCGCCCGTGGGTGCCCCCCTGCCCCCCCATCGCCCGTGGGTGCCCCCCCATCACCCCTGGGAGTCCCCCAGCACCCATGGGTGCCCCCCACACCCCCAGGTGTCCCCCATCCCTCTGTGTGCTCCTCACACCCACAGCACCCCCATGCCCACACCCACTCCCCAGTGTCTGTGGGTGCCCCCCCCGCCCCCCCATTGCCCGTGGGTGCCCCCCCATCGCCTGTGGGTGCCCCCCCATCGCCCGTGGGTGCCCCCCTGCCCCCCCATCGCCCCTGGGTGCCCCCCCATCACCCATGGGAGTCCCCCACACCCATAGGTGCTCCTCACACCCACAGCACCCCCAAACCCACACCCCACTGCCTGTGGGTGCTCCCCAGCGCCTGTGGGTGCCCCTCCCTGCCCCCCCGTCGCCCCTGGGTGCCCTCCAGTGCCTGTGGGTGCCCCCTATCACCCCTGGGTGCCCCCCACACCCATAGGTGCTCCCCACACCCCCCGGGTGTCCCCCATCCCTCTGCGTGCTCCTCACACCCACAGCACCCCCATGCCCACACCCACTCCCCATCGCCCGTGGGTGCCCCCCCATCGCCCGTGGGTGCCCCCCCATCGCCCGTGGGTGCCCGCTGACCGGTGCCGGTGGCGTTGCTGTAGACCTTGAGCATCTGGGAGGCCATGAAGTTGACCTGGGTGTTGTAGGTGGCCTGGACACTGCGCTTGATGCGCAGCAGCTCCCGGATGGTGTCCTCGTTCCCGTGGCGCAGCTCAAACTCCTTCCACGTCTGCCAGAACCCCCCCGTGATCTGCGGGGCGGGGGGGGACACAAGGCGGGGGGGCACCCTCAGGGGACAGCCCCCGGCCACGGGGACACCCCCCCGGCCACGGGGACCCAGCTGGTGCTGGGGACAGCCCCGGGGACACCCCCGGTTAACGAGGCACCCGTGGGACGTTGGGGACAGCCCCGGGGACACCCCCGGTTAACAAGGCACCCGTGGGATGTTGGGGACAGCCCCGGGGACACCCCTGGCCCTGGGGCACCTCTGGGGTGCCGGGGACCCACGTGGCCCTGGGGACAGCCCTGGCACAGGGCCCCTCTGGGGAGCTGGGGACATCCCTGGGGACATCCCGGCACATGGCACCCGCGTGGCCCTGGGGACAGACCTGGTGCACCTATGGGGTGCTGGTGACATCCCTGGGGACACCCCAGCACTGGGGTACCTGTTGGGTGCTGGTGACATCCCTGGGGACACCCCTGGCACAAGGCCCCAAAGGGACGCTGACGACAGCCCCGGAACAGGGACCCATGTGGCCTTGGGGACACCCCTGGTGATGGGGAAACCCCTCCCTGGCACTGGGGACCCACGTGGCCCTGGGGACACCCCTGGTGCACCTATGGGGAGCTGGTGACATCCCTGGGGACACCCCTGGCCCTGGAGACATCCCTGGAATGGGGACAGCCCTGGCACAGGGCCCCTATGGGGAGCTGGTGACGTCCCTGGGGACACCCCAGCACTGGGGTACCTGTGGGGTGCTGGTGACATCCCTGGGGACAGCCCTGGCACAGGATACCCATGTGGCCCTGGGGACACCCCTGGCCCTGGAGACATCCCTGGAATGGGGACATCCCTGGCACTGGGGCCCCTATGGGGTGCTGGGGACACCCCCTGGCAACAGGGACAGCCCCGGCAATGGGGACACCCCAAGACACAAGGGACACCCCTGGCACTGAGGAGACTCCTGGCACAGGGCACCCGTGTGGCCCCGGGGACAGCCCTGACCTTGGGGACACCCCTGGGGACATCCCCGCTAATGGGGCACCCATGGGGCGCTGGGGACAGCCCTGACCTTGGGGACACCCCGGGTGCCCCATTAGGTGCCCCCGCTGCTCTGATGGGTGCCCCCCACCCCACTGGGTGCCCCCCCCCCCCCAACTTGTGTCTCCCCCCCCCCCCCCCGACTCTGCCGGGTGCCACCCCTGCTCTGACGAGTGCCCCCCTCCTCTGAGGGATGTCCCCCCCCTTGGTTGCCCCCCCCATTGGGTACCCCCCTGCCCCATTGGGTGCCCCCCTCCTCTGAGGGGTACCACCCCCCCCCAGTGCCCCCCCCCAGCTCTGATGAGTGACATCCCCCCCCCCCCCCCCGTGTCCATTGGGTGCCCCCCTGCCGCAACACCCACCCCATTGGGTGCTCCCCCCCCATCCCGGGGTGCACACACCCCCCCCCCCCCGGTTGCCCCCCATCTCACGCGGGGGTCGCAGATCTGGGAGCAGTAGGTGTAGATGGCGCGGGCCCGATCCACCTCCCCCAGCTTGCACTCCATGTCCGCGAAGCGCAGGCACAGCTCCCGCGCCGCGTCGTCACCCAGCACCTGGGGACACCAGGGGACATCAGCGACCGGAGGGGACATCGGGGGACAGCAGTGCCGGGGGGGGACACCACCACCCAGGGGACACCAGGGACATCGGGGACATCAGTGACCAGGGGACATCAGGGACATCGGGGACATCAGTGGCAGGGGGGACATCAGTGCTGGGGGCACATCGGGGGACATCAGTGACCAGGGGACATCAGGGGACATTGGGGACATGAAGTGACATCAGGGGACATCAGTGACCAGGGGACACCACCACCCAGGGGACACCAGGGACATCGGGGACATCAGTGACCAGGGGACACCAGGGGACATCAGCGACCGGAGGGGACATCGGGGGACAGCAGTGCCGGGGGGGGACACCACCACCCAGGGGACACCAGGGACATCGGGGACATCAGTGACCAGGGGACATCAGGGACATCGGGGACATCAGTGGCAGGGGGGACATCAGTGCTGGGGGCACATCGGGGGACATCGGGGGACATCGGGGGACATCAGTGACCAGGGGACATCAGGGGACATTGGGGACATGAAGTGACATCAGGGGACATCAGTGACCAGGGGACACCACCACCCAGGGGACACCAGGGACATCGGGGACATCAGTGACCAGGGGACACCAGGGGACATCAGTGACAAGAGGGGACATCGGGGGACAGCAGTGCCGGGGGGGGACACCACCACCCAGGGGACACCAGGGACATCGGGGACATCAGTGACCAGGGGACATCAGTGACATCGGGGACATCGGGGACATCAGTGGCAGGGGGGACATCAGTGCTGGGGGCACATCAGGGGACATCAGGGGACATTGGGGACATCAGTGACCAGGGGACATCAGGGGACATTGGGGACATGAAGTGACATCAGGGGACATCAGTGACCAGGGGACACCACCACCCAGGGGACACCAGGGACATCAGCGGACATCGGGGACATCAGTGCTGGGGGGCACACCACCACCCAGGGACATCGGGGACATCAGGGGACATCAGTGACCAGGGGACATCAGGGGACATTGGGGACATCAGTGGTGGTGGGGACATGAAGTGACATCAGGGGACATCAGTGACCAGGGGACACCACCACCCAGGGGACATCAGGGACATCAGTGGCAGGGGGGACATCAGTGCTGGGGGCACATTGGGGGACATCAGGGGACATTGGGGACATCAGTGGCGGGGGGGACATGAAGTGACATCAGGGGACATCAGTGACCAGGGGACACCACCACCCAGGGGACACCAGGGACATCAGCGGACATTGGGGACATCAGTGCTGGGGGGCACACCACCACCCAGGGGACACCAGGGACATTGGGGACATCAGGGGACAGCAGTGACCAGGGGACACCAGGGGACATCAGTGACCAGAGGGGACATCGGGGGACAGCAGTGCCAGGGGGGGACACCACCACCTAGGTGACACCAGGGACATCAAGGGGCATCGGGGGACATCAGTGGCAGGGGGAACATCGGGGGACATTGGGGACATGGGGGACACCAGGGGACATCAGCACCCAGGGGGCACATCAGGGGACATCAGTGCTGGGGGGACATCGGGGACATCAGTGAGGGGGGGGGATATCAGGGGACATCAGTGACCAGGGGGGGACACCACCACTCAGGGGACACCAGGGACATCAGGGGACACCAGGGGACATCAGTGCTGGGGGGGACACATGAGTGCTCAGGGGACATTGGGGGACATCAGTGACCAGGGGGGACACCACCCACGGGGACATCAGGGGACATCAGTGCCTGGGGGGACATCAGGGGACACCGGGAGACATCAGCACCCGGAGGACATCAGTGACATCAGTGACCGGGGAGGGGAACATCAGTGCTGGGGGGGGGGACACCACCACCCACGGTGACATCAACAAGCCCAGGGGGACATCAGTGCCTGGGGGGACGTCACCACCCACAGGGACACTGGCACCTGGGGGACATCAACAACCCCAGGGGAAACATCCCATGGGGACCCATGGGAGATGTCAACATCCCCGGGGGACGTCACAGTCCGGGGGGACGTCAGAACCCAGAGGGGACGTCCCAGGTCTCTGTCCCCACACCGTGTCCCCCCATCCCCCTGCCAACAGGGTGTCCCCTGTCCCCCATCCCCCCACCGCCGCCCCACCCCCATGCAGTGTCCCCTTGTCCCCATGCCCACACGGTGTCCCCATCCCCCCCGTGCCCATGTGATGTCCCCCCATCCCCATGTCCCTTCAGTGTCCCCCCAGCCCCATGTCCTTTGGTGTCCCCCCAGCCCCACGTCCCCTCGGTGTCCCTCCCGTCCCCATGCCCACGTGGTGTCCCCAGATCCCCATGTCCATATGGTGTCCCCCAGGTCCCCAAACCCACTTGGTGCCACCTCCATCCCCATGTCCCCTTGGTACCGCCCCATCCCCACGTCCTCTTCGTGTCCCCCCATCCCCATTCCCATGTGATATCCCCCCATCCCCACGTCCCTTCGGTGTCCCCCCCCGCTCCCACGTCCCCTTCATGTCCCCCCAGCCCCATGTCCATATGGTGTCCCCCGGGTCCCCAAACCCACTTGGTGCCCGTTCCATCCCCTTGTCCCCTTCATGTCCCCCCATCCCCATTCCCATGTAATGTCCCCCCATCCCCATGTCCTTTGGTGTCTCCCCATCCCCACGTCCCCTTGGTGTCCCCCCATCCCTACGCCCATGTGATGTCACCCCATCCCCATGTCCTTTGGTGTCCCCCCATCCCCACGTCCCCTTGGTGTCCCCCCATCCTTACATCCATGTGGTGTCCCTCCATCCCCCCGTCCCCTTGGTGTCCCCCCATCCCCACGTCCCCTTGGTGTCCCCCCATCCCTACATCCATGTGGTGTCCCCCCATCCCCACGTCCCCTTGGTGCCCCTCCATCCCCCCGTCCCCTTGGTGTCCCCCCATCCCCCCGTCCCCTTGGTGTCCCCCCATCCCCACATCCATGTGGTGTCCCTCCATCCCCCCGTCCCCTTGGTGTCCCCCCATCCCCACGTCCCCTTGGTGTCCCCCGATCCCTACATCCATGTGATGTCCCCCCATCCCCATGTCCCCTTGGTGCCCCCTTCTCCCCGTGCCCACGTGGTGTCCCCAGGTCCCGTCCACGTCCCCCCATCCCCACGTACCCCTGCTGCCCCCCCAGCCCCATGCCCATGTCGTGTTCCCCAAGGTCCCCACGCCCACACCACGTCCCCTTGTCCCCGTGCCCGCGCGGTGCCCCCCCACCTCGATGGCTTTCTGGTAGATGGGGCGGGTGTGGGTGACGCCGTAGAGCTCGGCCGCCCTCTTGATGTAGATGTTGAACATCTCGTGCTGCTGCGCGGGCAGGACGGCGCGGGTGGCGCGGTCGTACACCCCCATGGCGTGGCGTGCCAGCCCCCACTCCTCCTCCAGCCGCGCGTACAGCAGGTAGATGGCTGCGGGCACCCCAAAACACTCACTGCCAGCGCCCGGGGGGGGCCCAGGGGGAACGGGGGTCCCGATGGGACACCCTGCCCAGGTGGGTGCCCCGATAGATGCCCGAGACAGTGTCCAGGGAGGTTGGGTGCCCCAAGAGATGGCCAGGGTGGGAGTGAGGGGGGCTGGAGGGTGCCCAGGGGGAATGGGGGGCCAGTGGGTGCCCAGGGTGGGAGTGAGGGGGGCTGGAGGGTGCCCAGGGGGAATGGGGGGCCAGTGGGTGCCCAGGGTGGGGGCTGAGGGGGCTGGAGGGTGCCCAGGGGGAATGGGGGGCCAGTGGGTGCCCAGGGTGGGGGCTGAGGGGGGTGGAGGGTGCCCAGGGGGTGCCCAAGGGGAATGGGGGCCCCAGGGGGTGCCCAGGGTGGGGGTGAGAGGGGGCAGAGGGGTGCCCAGGGGCATCTGAGGGGCCAGTGGCTGCTCAGGGAGGGGGGCGAGGGGGCTGGGGGGTGCCCAGGGGGTGCCCAAGAAGGGGGGCAAGGGGGGGTGGGGGTGCCCAGGGGGAATGGGAGCCCCAGGGGGTGCCCAGGGTAGGGGGCAAGGAGAGCCCCACACCCACGCCATAGCCCCATAGCCCCGCCTGCCCCATGCCCCCCTGTGCCCCACGCCCCGCCTCGTGCCCCCCCATGCCCTCTTGGCATATCTGGGGGGGGCAGCCATCCAGCGCCTGCTCCAAGAGGTCCCCATGACCCCCGCAACCCCCCCCATGCCCACCCCACACCCTGCCAGCCCCACACCCACCCCACACCCTGCCAGCCCCACTCCTCATGCTCCCCCCCGCTCCCCCCCCCCCCCCCCCGACACGTACTCTTGGCGTATTTGGGGGGGCAGCCGTCCAGCGCCTGCTCGAAGAGGTCCCGCGCCCGCTCCAGTTTGCGCCCCCCGTAGCGCCCCACGAACTTGCTGAGGTAGGTGTGCCAGATGTCCGCCACGTTGGGCCACCGGAACAGCGCGATGCCCCGCTCGTAGGCCTGGGGACACCGCGGGGACACCCCCGTCACCCCCCTGGCACCGCCCTGCCACCCCCTTGGCACCCCTGTCACCCCCCTGCCACCCTCCTGCCACCCCTGGCACCGCCCTGCTGCCCCCCTGCCACCCCTGTCACCCCCCTGCCACCCTCCTGCCACCCCTGTCACCCCCCTGCCACCCCTGTCACCTCTCTGCCACCCTCCTGCCACCCCTGTCACCCCCCTGGCACCGCCCTGCCACCCCTGTCACCTCTCTGCCACCCTCCTGCCACCCCTGTCACCCCCCTGCCACCCCTGTCACCTCTCTGCCACCCTCCTGCCACCCCTGTCACCCCCCTGGCACCGCCCTGCCACCCCTGTCACCCCCGGCACCCCCCTGGCACCGCCCTAACACCCCTGTCACCCTCATCACCCCCCCGTCACCCCCCTGCCACCCTCCTGACACCCTGGCATCCCCCTGCTGCCCCCCTGCCACCCCCTTGGCACCCCTGTCACCCCCCTGCACCCTCCTGACACCCTGTCACCTCCCTGGCACCCCCCTGGCACCCCTGTCACATCCCCCTGTCACCCCCCGACACCCCTGCCTCCCCCCTACCACCAATCCTGCCACCGCTGTCACCCCCTGTCACCACCGCTGCCACCGCTGTCCCCATCCCACCACCACTAACGGCCGCTGCTGTCACCACCCTGCCACCTCCCCATGGTGACGCCAGCACCCTCCCCAGCCCAAGGTGTCCCCATCCCTCTCCCGGCCGTTGGGTGTCCCTGGGGTGTCCCCAGGTGCCCCCCCCACCTTGAAGCTCTCCTCGAAGTAGCCGTGTTCCTCCAGGAAGAGCCCGTAGTTGATGACGATCTGGGGGGTGGCGATGCGCAGGTCCAGGATGCGGTCGTACACCGCCTTGGTGGACTGGGGGGGGCACGGGGGGGGCACAGGGGGGGTCAGCACCCACCCTGACACCCCCCAGGGGTCAGTACCCCCCCCGACCCCCCCCCCAGCACCCCCAGGGACAGCCATGCGCAGGTCCAGGATGCGGCCGTACACCGCCTTGGGGGACTGGGGGGGGCACGAGGTGGGGAGGGGTCGGCACCTGGCCCCCAGTACCCCCCAGGGGTCAGCACCCCCCCTGAGGCCCCCAGGGACAGCACCCCCCAACACCCCAGGGGCCAGCAGGGTGTCAAGGGGGGGCTGGGAGGGAATGGGGGCACCCCCAGGGGCCAGCAGGGTGTCAAGGGGGGGTCGGAAGGGGATGGGGGCACCCCCAGGGGACAAGTGCGTGCCCAGAGGCGACATGGGGGTACCAAGGGGGGGTGAAAGGGGATGGGGGAACCCCCAGACTCCCAGGGGACAGTGGGGTGCCAAGAGGGTGGGTGGGAGGAGATGGGGGCACCCCCAGGGGACAGGGGGGTGCCAAGGGACTGACATGGGTTGGGGGGGGGGGCACCTATAGCACATGGTGGGGGCAAAGAGGCCCAGTGGGGAGGGGAAGGGGGCACCCCCAGAAGATGGGGGAGGACAATGGGGGGGGGGGATGCCCAGAGGAGACATGGGGGTGACAAACGAGGAGGAGGGGGGTGGAAGGGGATGGGGGTACCCCCAGGGCACAAAGGGGTGCCCAGAGGGGACATGGGGGTGCCAATGGGGGGGGCGGGAAGAGATGGGGGCACCCCCAGAAGATGGGCAAGGACAATGGGGGGGCACAGGGAGGGATCCCAGAGGGGGCTGGGGACCTGGGGGGAGGGAGTTGGGGGACCCGGGGGGCCTGGGGGGTCACCCAGTGGGGAGTGGAAGGGGGCACCCCAGAAGATGGGTGAGGACAAGGGGGGGGGGCACAGGGAGGGACCCCAGAGGGGGCTGGGGACCCAAGGGGGGCCCAGGAGGGGGTTGGGGTCCCGGGGGGGCCCAGGAGGGGTGCTGGGGACCTGGGGGGGGGGTGTCACCCAGTGAGGAGTGGGTCACCCACAGAAGATGGGTGAGGACAGCTGGGGGGGGGCACAAGGAGGGACCCCAGAGCGGGTTGGGGACCCGGGGGCTAGGTGGGGGGTGTCCAGGGGGAGGTTGGGGACGCGGGGGGGGGGTCGGGGGGGGGGTGTCACCCACCTGGAAGGTGCCCAGACTCTCCTCCAGGTCGGCCAACATGGACCAGACCTTGAGGGACTTGTAGAGACGGTTCTGGACGGGCTCCGAGGAGTCGAAGTACTCGGCCCTCTTGGCCGGCAGCGCCGTGGCTTGCTGGGGGGGGGACACACACACGGAAGGGGGGGGGGGTCACCAGGGTCCCCAAGGTCCCTACACCCCCCCCACCATGGAGCACCCGGCCGCCCCCACCTCCCTTCTCACCTCCCGGGGGGGGGTTGGGGACACAGGCGTCCCATGAGGGGACACGGATGTTTGGGGGGGGGACACACAGATGCTCCGTTTGGGGACAGGGGTGTCCCACGGGGGGACAGACAGCCCAGGAGGGGACCCGGATGCCTTGTTAAGGGACACAGGTGTCCTGTGAGGGGACACGGACACCCCGTTTGGG
Organism: Numenius arquata; assembly: GCF_964106895.1. Classification (NCBI taxonomy): domain Eukaryota; kingdom Metazoa; phylum Chordata; class Aves; order Charadriiformes; family Scolopacidae; genus Numenius; species Numenius arquata. The sequence continues at coordinate 13,652 of NW_027415729.1, forward strand.
GACAGGGAGGTCCCTCAGGGGGACCCAGATGCCCCATTAGGGGACAGAGGCACCCTGTGAGGGGACACAGATGTCCCATGTGGAGACGCAGATGCTCCGCTTGGGGACAGGGATCCCCGGTTTGGGGACCCAGGAGACCCATCTGCGGACAAGGACGCCCATGTGGGGGGCAGGGATGGCCGGTTTGGGGACAGGGATGGCCCCACGTGGGGACCCAGGAGTCCCGTGTGGGGACAGGGATCCCCTGTGTTGGGGACAGGGACCCCCCGTGGGGGGACAGATCCCTCCCCCGTGTGGGGACAGGGACGCCAGTGTGGGGAGAGGGATCCCCTGTGAGGGGACAGATGCCCCCCTGTGTTGGGGACAGGGATCCCCCGTGGGGGGACAGATGCCCCCCCCATGTGGGGATGCAGGAGCCCTGTTTGGGGACAGGGACCCCCCGTGTTGGGGACAGATCCCCTGTGGGGGGACAAGGACCCCCTGTGTGGGGACAGGGATCCCCCGTGTGGGGACGCAGGAGCCCTGTTTGGGGACAGGGACCCCCTGTGTTGGGGACAGGGATCCCCCATGGGGGGACAGATGCCCCCCCCATGTGGGGACGCAGGAGCCCTGTTTGGGGACAGGGACCCCCCGTGTTGGGGACAGGCCAGCACTGACCCGCAGGACGGCCAGCGCCTCCCGGTAGTTGTGGTGCCGCAGCTCCATCTCCCCGAACTCGCACCAAACGGCCGCCAGGTCCTCAACCTGCCGGAACCGCACCCGGGTGGCCTTGCGCAGGATGGTGCGGGCCTGGGGACAGGGGACAGGGACACTCAGAGGGACAGGGGACAGGGACACTCTGTGGGGACAGGGGACAGGGACACTCCGTGGGGACAGGGACATGGGACAGGGACACTCAGTGGGGACAGGGACACGGGACAGGGACACTCCATGGGGACAGGGGACATGGGACAGGGACACTCCATGGGGACAGGGACACTCCATGGGGACAGGGACACGGGACAGGGACACTCCGTGGGGACAGGGGACACGGGACAGGGACACTCAGTGGGGACAAGGAACATGGGGACAGGGACACTGTGGGGACAGGGGATAGGGACGCTCCGAGGGACAGGGAACATGGGACAGGGACACTCTGTGGGGACACAGGACAGGGACACTCCGTGGGGACAGGGACACTCCGAGGGACAGGGGACATGAGTCAGGGACACTCCGAGGGACAGGGGACATGAGTCAGGGACACTCTGTGGGGACAGGGGACAGGGACACTCCGAGGGGACAGGGACACGGGACAGGGACACTCAGTGGGGACACGGACACTCCATGGAGACAGGGGACACGGGACAGGGACACTGTGGGGACAGGGAACATGGGACAGGGACACTGTGGGGACAGGGGATAGGGACACTCTGAGGGACAGGGAACATGGGACAGGGACACTGTGGGGACAGGGGATAGGGACACTCCGAGGGACAGGGGACATGGGTCAGGGACACTCCGTGGGGACAGGGACATGGGACAGGGACACTCCGAGGGGACAGGGACACTCCATGGGGACAGGGACACGGGACAGGGACACTCAGAGGGACAGGGGACACGGGACAGGGACACTCAGTGGGGTCACGGACACTCCATGGAGACAGGGACACTCCGTGGGGACAGGGGACACGGGACAGGGACACTCCGAGGGACAGGGAACATGGGACAGGGACACTCCGAGGGGACAGGGACACTCCATGGGGACAGGGACACTCAGAGGGACAGGGGACACGGGACAGGGACACTCAGTGGGGACACGGACACTCCATGGAGACAGGGACATGGGTCAGGGACACGGGACAGGGACACTCCGTGGGGACAAGGAACATGGGGACAGGGACACTGTGGGGACAGGGGATAGGGACACTCCGAGGGACAGGGAACATGGGACAGGGACACTCTGTGGGGACAGGGGACACAGGACAGGGACACTCCGAGGGACAGGGACACGGGTCAGGGACACTCCGTGGGGACAGGGACATGGGTCAGGGACACTCCGTGGGGACAGGGACACTCCGTGGGGACAGGGGACACAGGACAGGGACACTCCGAGGGACAGGGGACATGGGTCAGGGACACTCTGTGGGGACAGGGGACACGGGACACTCAGCACCCGCGTGGCCTTGCGCAGGATGGTGCAGGCCTGGGGACAGGGGACAGGGGACACGGACACTCAGCGGGACACAGGAAAGGGACAGGGACACTCGGTGGGGACAGGGGACACGGGGACACTCGGCAGGGCCAGGCAGGGCCCGGGGACAGTGGGCACGGGGGACAGTCAGCAGGGACACCGGGGTGTGGGGGACACTGGGGGTCAGTGAGGGTTCGAGGGGACAACCAGGGTTTGGGGGACACGGGGGGGGGGGAGGACAGGCAGGGTCTGGGGGGGGCACGGGAGAGTCAGGGTTTGGGGACAGTCAGAGTTTGGGGGACACAGGGGACAGTCAGGGTTTGGGGACAGTCGGGGTTTGGGGGACACAGGGGACAGTCGGGGTTTGGGGACAGTCGGGGTTTGGGGGGGATGTCTGGGGGACATGGGGGATGGTGGGTGTCGGGGTGTCCCTGGGGGACAGTCAGTGTCGGGGTGTCCCCGGGCAGGGAGGGGGTGTCCCTGGGGGACAGTGGGTCTCGGGGTGTCCCTGGGGTGGTTGGGGTGTCTGGGGGGGTCCTGGGGGTGTCCCCGGGGTGGGAAGGGGGGTGTCAGGGTGCCCCGGGGGAGTGTTGGGGTGTCCAGGGGGGTCCCTGGGGGACAGTGGGTGTTGGGGTGTCCCCGGGGTGGGGAGGGGGGTGTTGGGGGGGTCACAGGGGCGTGGGGGTGTCCCGGGGGAGGTTGAGGGGTGTCGGGGTGTCCTGGTGTGAGGAGGGTGATGTTGGGGTGCCCCGGGGGGTGTCAGGGGGTGTTGGAGCGCCCTGGGAGTGTGTGGGGGTGTCCCAGGGGGTGTTGGGGTGCCTCAGGGGAGGGGGGTCAGGGGGTGTTGGGGTGTCCCAGGGTGTTGGGGTGTCGGCGGGGGTCCCGGGGAGGGTTTCAGGTTCCCCGGGGGGGTTCAGGAGGTGTTGGGGTTCCCCGGGGGGTGTTGGGGTGTTGGGGTTCCCCGGGGGGGTGTCGGGGTGCCCCAGGGGGTGTTGGGGTGTCGGGGGGTCCCCACTCACGTCCTCCAGCTGCCCGTTGTCCTCGTAGAAGCGGGCGAAGGCCACCCAGAGCCCGTGGGGGCGCCCCGTGGCCTGCAGGGGGTCCACCGTGCGCACCGCCTCCGTGTACGTCCGGATGATCTGGGGACACGGGGGGGGGACACCGTGGGACACGGGGGGACACGCCAGGGACAGCGCCGCACCCCCAAACGCATCACACACACACACACCCCCCCCGCACCTCACTGTCCCCCGGTGTCCCCCCTGTACCTACCCTGGAGCTGCTGCCCCAGCCGTGTCCCCACGGCCGCCCCAGTGTCCCCGGGGCCACCCTGCTGTCCCCGTGCCCACCCCCGTGTCCCCGTGCCCACCCCCGTGTCCCCCTACACCTGCCCTGCTGTCCCCACGCGTCCCCCTGTACACGCTATGGTGTCCCCCGGTGTCCCCCCCTCTATAACCACCCCAGGGCCCTCGTGTCCCCCCCCTACACCTACCTGTATCTTCACGTGTCCCCCTGCCACCCGTGTCCCCGTCACCCCCCTCCCAGCTGCGCTCTGTCCCCTCTCGGAGCGTCCCCCTCCTGGGTCCCCCAGTGTGTCCCCCATGTCCCCCCAGCACGTCCCCCCTACACCTACCTGTGTCCCCCCGTGTCCCTGCCGTGTCCCCCCATGTCCCCTTACACCCACCCGTGTCCCCCCATGTCCTCCTGCCACCTGTGTCCCCATCACCCCCCCGCCAGCCATGCTCTGCCCCCTCTCCAAGCACCCCCCCACCGTGTCCCCTCCGTGTGTCCCCCGTGTCCCCGCTGTGCGTCCCCCCATGTCCCCCGTATCCCCCCTACACCTACCTGTGTCCCCGCGTGTCCCTGCCACGTCCCCCCATGTCCCCATCACTCCTTTCCCAGCCGCGCTCTGCCCCCTCTCTGAGTGTCCCCCCCCGATGTCCCCCCCCGTGTCCCCCCCGCCGTGTCCCCACCTGCTCGGGGTGTCCCTGGTGGAGCTGGACGCGCTTGTGCCACTCGTGGACGTTGTGGGGGTTCTGGCGCAGGAGGACGCTGTTGAGGAGCAGCGGCCGCCGGGCCATCAGCCGCTCGAAGCGCGCCAGCCGCAGCTCCAGCTCCACCTCCTCTGGGGACACGGGGACACCGGTCAGGGACACCCCCGGGGGTCAGGGACACCCCCCACGACGGGCCCACAGCATCCCCCCGGGGCTGGGGACAGGGGGCTGGGGACACCAGGGGTGGGGACAGGGTGACCAGGGTGTCCCCAGGGCGCTGGGCACCTCTTGAGGTTGGGGACAGGGGTCTGGGGACACTCGGGGACAGGGTGACCAGGACCCTCCAAGGTCCCTGGGCACCCCCTGGGATGGGGATGGGGTATCAGGGCCCCCCCAAAGTCACCATTTTTGGGGGAAACTGAGGCAGGCTCCCCCAAACTCCCAGTTTTTGGGGTGAAGGTGTGTCTGGTCCCCCTGCCCTCACAGTTTTGGGGGGGAAAGTGATGCCGGGTCCCCCCAAACTCAGGAGTTTTGGGGGGAAACTGAGGCAGGCCCCCCCAAACTCCCCAGTTTTTGGGGTGAAGGTGTGTCTGCCCCCCCCCAGACTCACAGTTTTGGGGGGGAAAGTGATGCCGGGTCCCCCCAAACTTCCCATTTTTGGAGGGAAACTGAGGCCGGGCCCCCCCAAACTCAAGAGTTTTTAGGGGAAACTGAGGCAGACCACCCCCAAACTGCCCATTTTTGGGGTGAAGGTGTGTCTGCCCCCCACCTTGTCCCCCCACTCCGGCCTCACCGTCCTCCTCCCGGCCCAGCTCGGCCGTGGTCTCCATGCGGGCGGCGATGACGCTCTCCTCGAACTGGGCGTAGCTGTCGAAGACCTGGGTGAAGTCTCGCACCGTCATCACCGTCTGCACCGCCTCCTCGTACACGTCCCGCGCCTGGGGACGGGGACACGGACACCCCCTCAGGGACGGGGACACACACACAGGGAGGGGGACACCCGCTGGGGATGGGGACAGGGACACCTGCTGGGAACAACCCATGGGGATGGGGACACCCCCTTGGGGACAAGGACACCCCCTTGGGGACACCCCTTAGGCACAAGGACACCCCCTTAGGCACAAGGACACCTGCTGGGGATGGGGACAGGGACAGCACTGGGGACAGGGACACCCCCTTGGGGACAGGGACACCTGCTGGGGACAGCCCATGGGGATGGGGACACCCCCTTGGGGACAAGGACACCCCCTTGGGGACACCCCTTAGGCACAAGGACACCTGCTGGGGATGGGGACAGGGACAGCACTGGGGACAGGGACACCCCCTTGGGGACAGCCCATGGGGATGGGGACACCCCCTCGGGGACAGGGAGGGCTGGAGCTCCCGGGGGTGGTTGTGTCTGGGGAGGCAGGGACAGGGGCGGTGGTGGCCCTGGGGTGGTGAAGGAACAGCAGACCCAGGTGGTGGTGGCCCTGGGTGACGTGGGGACAGGGGACCAGGGTGGTGGTGGCTCCTGGTTCTGGGGGACAGAAGACCGAAACGATAGTGGCCCTAAGGTGACACAAGGACAGGGAAATGGGGTGGTGGCTCCTGGGTGACATGGGGACAGGGGTGGAGGTGGCCCTGGGGAGGTTTAGGGACAGGAGATGGGTGCTGGTGGCCCTGGGGACACAAACCCAGGACCTCGGTGGCCCTGGGGAGGTTTGGGGACAGAGGACAGGTGCTGTGGTGGTCCTGGGGACAGAAACCCAGGACCTTGGTGGCCCTGGGGAGGTTTGGGCTCGGGAACCCAGGGCGGAGGTGGCCCTGGGGAGGTTTGGGGACAGGGGACAGGTGCTGTGGTGGCCCCGGGGTCCTGAACCCAGGACCTTGGTGGCCCTGGGGAGGTTTGGGCTCGGGGGCTCGGGGACCCAGGGCTGTGGTGGCCCTGGGGGTGGCAGCTGGGGACAGTCACCTTCTCGAAGTGGCCGCTGCGGATGTAGCAGTCGGCCAGGGCCCCCCAGAGCCGGCCCAGCTGGTCCGTGAAGCGCGTGAGGCCCCCCCGGATGATGGCCCCCGCGTCCAGCGAGCGCACCCGCTCCGGGTGCTGGGACAGCAGGTCACACAGCTCCTGCCACAGCTTGGGAGGGGGACATGGGGGAGTCACAGGGGGGGGTCAGCACCCCCAAAACCCGCCTGACACACACACACCCCCCCCAGGGACCCCCAGCACCCACCCACAGGGATCGCCCCCCCCCCCCCCACGCACACCGGGTGCTGGGACAGCAGCTCGCACAGCTCCTGCCACAGCTGGGGGGGGGACACACGGGGAGGGGGAGTCAGAACCCAAAGGGACCCCTGAAACCCCCCAGCCCCATCGGTGCTCCCCCCAGCCTCACTGTCCCCCCAGCCCCCACGTGTGCCACCCCCAACCTCACCGCCCCCCCAGCCCCCTTTGTCAACCCCTGGGTCCCCCCCAGGTCCCCCTTGCCCCCCCCCGGGTGCCCCCCCGGTAGCCCCCCAGCACCCGTGGGTGGCCCAAGCCCCTTGTCACCCCTCCAACAGCTACAGGTACCCCCCCAGCGGCCCCTTCCCCTCCCCCTGACTCCCTGGCACCCCCCAGCTGCCCCCCCCAAGCCCCATAGGTGCCTCCCCAAGTCCCCCCAGTAGCCCCCCGGCACCTGTGGGTGGCCCCAACCCCTTGTCACCCCTCCAACACCTCCACGTACCCCCCCAGAGCTCCTCTCCCCCTCTCCCTGAGCCCCCTGGTACCCCCTGGGTGTCACCCCAGCCCCCCCCCCCCAGTAGCCCACCTGGTAGTTGGACTTGCCCTCCTTGGAGACGAAGCGCTCGTCGTTGACCAGCTGGGCCAGGCGCTGGGCGGCCTCGTCCAGCCGCCCCACGGAGCGCAGGTACTCCACGTACTCCTCCGCGCTCTCGGGGCTCAGCTGGGGGGCACGGGGGGGGGCAATGTCACCCCCATGTCACCACTGTCACCCCCCCATGGCATCAGCATCACCCCCCCATGGTCCAACCACCCCACCGAGGTCCCCACGTGCTCCTCTGCGCTCTCGGGGCTCAGCTGGGGGGCATGGCGGTGGGAGGGGGGGGCAGCGTCACCTGGGGGGCAGCCTCACTCCCCGTGTCACCACTGTCACCCCCCCGGGGGGCCACTGTCACCCCCCCCATGGTCCAGGCACCCCACGGAGCGCAGGTACCCCACTACTCCTCTGCACTCTTGGGGCTCAGCTGGGGGGTGCAAGAGGGGCAATGTCACCCCCATGGCACCACTGTCACCCCCCCCATGGCACCACTGTCACCCCACTGAGGTCCCCACGCACTCCTCTGCGCTCTCGGGGCTCAGCTGGGGGGCACGGGGAGGGGGGCAGCATCACCCGGGAGGCAGGGCCACCCCCCGTGTCACCAGGGTCACCCCCTGTGGGCCCAACGTCCCCTCTGTGTCACCTCTGTCCCTTCCCCGTGTCACCACCCTGAGGTGACACCAATGGGTGTTCCACTGCCCTGAAGTCACATCACCGGGTGCTTCCACCACAGGGTGTGCCACCACCTCCAGGTGACACCAACGGGTGTGCTACCGCCATGGGGTGACACGTCAGGCTGTGCTACTGCCCTGGGGTGACACCAACGGGTGTTCCATCACCCTGGGGTGATGCTGCCAGTTGTACTAACACCCTGCGGCGTTCCACTGCCCTGGGGTGACACCAACGGGTGTTCCATCACCCTGGGGTGACACCGTGGGCTGTGCCACTGCCCCAGGGTGACACCACCGAGTGTGCCACCACCCTCAGGGTGACACCACCGGCTGTTCTACTCCCTGGGGGTGACATTATTGGGTGTTCTCTCACCCTGGGGTGACACCACTAGGTGTTCCATCGCCTCGGGGGTGACGCCAACGGGTGCGCCACCGCCCCGGGGTGACACCACTGGGTGGTTCCACCACCCCAGGTGCCACCACGGGCTGTGCCAGCGCCGCGGGGTGACGCCGGGGGACGTGCCCCATACCTTGAGGAAGCGGCGGTAGACGCGCACGGCGGTCTCAGGCAGGGGGTACTTGCGCACGAACTGGAGGTAGAGGGGCCAGATGCGGTGGTGCTGGGTGATGGGCAGCGCCCGCAGCGCCCGGTCGAAGGTGCGGCGCGAGCGCGTGATGCGGCCCTGGTCCACCAGGAACTGGCAGTAGTCCAGCCAGATGCGGGGCATCTGTGGGGCGGGGGGCACTTAGGGGACTGGGGGGGGCAGCTCGGGGGGGCAATTACAGGGCTGGGGAAGGCTCACGGGGGGCAGTTACGGGGGTGGGGAAGGCTCACGGGGGGCAGTTACCGGGGCAGTTATGGGGCTGGGAAGGAGTCAGGGGCAGCTTTGGGGCTGGGGAGGGCTCACGGGGGCAGTTAGGGAGCTGGGGAGGGTTAAAGGGGCTGGGAAAGGCTCACGGGGGGCAGTTAGGGGGCAGTTATGGGGCTGGGAAGGAGTTGGGGGGGCAGTTACAGGCTGGGGAGGGCTCATGGGGGCAGTTACGGGGCTGGGGAGGACTCACGGGGAGCGGTTGGGGGGTGGTTATGGGGCTGGGAAGGAGTTGGGGGGGCGGTTATGGGGCTGGGGGTGGGGTTAAGTGGCTGGGCGGGATTTATGGGGCTGGGGAGGGCTCAGGGGAGCAGTTAGGGGGCGGGGGGGCTTGGGGGGACAGTTACAGGGCTGGGGAAGGCTCACGGGGGGCTATGGGGATTGGGAGGGCTCACAGGGGGCAGTTACGGGGCTGGGGGGGCTTAAGGGGGCTGGGAAGGGGTCAGGGGGCCGTTATGGGGCTGGGGAGGGCTCAGGGGGGCAGTTATGGGGCTCCCTGTCCCCCCGGCTCCTCCCCACAGCCCCCGTGTCCCCTGTGTCTGTGTCCCCTCCAGCTGCCCACGCCCCCATGGCCGTTCCCCACCATGAACCCCCTCGTCCCTCTATCCCCCCTCATGTCCCCGCCATCCCCATATCCCCATGTCCCCCCATGTGCCCCCTGTCCCCGTGTCCCCCTCGTCTGCCCACCATGTCCCCCTGTCTCCATGCCCCCCCCAGCCCCCCCATGTTCCCCCGTCCCTGTGTCCCCCAATCCCCATGTCCTCTCTGTGTCCCTCCCGTCCCCGTCTCCCCCTGTCCCCTCCCGTCCCCGTATCCCCTCTGTCCCCATTTCCTCCCCCATCCCCTCGTGTCATCACCCCCCACGTCCCCCCATCCCCATGTCCCTGTGCCCCCCATCCCTGTGTCCCCCTGTCTGCCCCCCATGTCCCCTCTCTGTCTCCATGTCCCCCCTTGTCCCCATGTCCTCTCTATGTCCCAATGTCCCCTTGTTCCCCCATGTTGTCATCCCCCATGTCCCCCTATCTCCCGTCCCCCCTCCGTCCCCATGCCCCCCCCGTGTCCCTCTGACCCCCGTGTCATCACCCCCCATGTCCTCCGGTCCCCGTGTCCCCACCTTGTGCATGAAGACGAGGGCTCTCTCGTGGCAGGCGTTGGCCTCCTCGAAGGCGGGGTCCGTGGGGCAGCGCCCCTTCACCTGCTGCCGCCGCTGCCGCAGGTACTGGTACCACAGCTTGTAACTGGGGGGGGACACAGTGTCACCCCCTGTCACCCCCCTGCCACCCACCAGCAGGTACTGGTACCACAGCTTGTAACTGGGGGGACACAGTGTCACCCCCTGTCACCCCCCTGCCACCCTCCGTCACCCCCTGCCACCCCCCAGCAGGTACTGGTACCACAGCTTGTAACTGGGGGGACACAGTGTCACCCCCTGTCACCCCCCCACAGGTACTGGTACCACAGCTTGTAACTGGGGGGGGCAGTGTCACCCCCTGTCACCCCCCCACAGGTACTGGTACCACAGCTTGTAACTGGGGGGGGACACAGTGTCACCTCCTGTCACCCCCTGCCATCCCCTGCCATTCCCTGGCAGGTACTGGTACCACAGCTTGTAACTGAGGGGACAGGGTGTCACCCCCCCCGTCACCCCCCACAGGTACTGGTACCACAGCTTGTAACTGGGGGGGGACACACGTCTGTCACCACTGACATCCCCTGTTGCCACCCCTGGGGTGTCCCCGAGGTCTCTGTCCCCCACAAGGACACTTGGGATGTCCCTGTCCCCCTCCCTCACCCCCAAGGTGCCCCCGTCTCCCCCCATCCTCCCCGTCTCCCCATGTCCCCCCATCTCCCCCACGTCCCCCTGTATCCCCATCTTCCCGATGTCCCCCTGTGGCCCCCCATGTACCCATCCCCCTGGTGTCCCCATGATCCCCTATGTCTCCCTGTCCCCATCCCCCTGGTGTCCCTGTGACCCCTGTGTCCCCTCGTATTCCCATCCCCCTGGTGTCCCCCAGTGTCCCCATGTCCCCCCATACCCCCCAGTGTCCCCCTGGTGTCCCCCCATGCCCCCCAGGGTCCCCCTGGTGTCCCCCTGTCTCCCCATCCCCTCAGCGTCCCCCAGTGTCCTCATGTCCCCGCTATCCCCCCGTGTCCCCTGTCCCCCACCTGCCGGGCAGGTCCCTCAGGGCGCGCTCGAAGAGCATGTTGAGGCGGGCGGGGGGGCCCTTGAGCCGCGCCTGGGTGTACCGCAGCCAGCACCGCACCGAGAAGGGGTTCCGCAGCAGCTCCTCCTCGTGCTGCACGTCCTCCTCCTCCTGCCACCACCACGGGGACGGGGACACGCCGTCAGGGACAGGGTGTGAGAGGGACAGGGGGTGAGGGAGGACAGGGACAGTCCACGAGGGACAGGGACGAGGACAGAGGGGACAGGGTATGAGAGGGATAGGGGGTGAAGGGACAGGGGGTGAGGGAGGACAGGGACAGTCCATGAGGGACAGGGGCAGCATGAGGAACAGGGACGAGGACAGAGAGGACAGGGGGTGAGGGGTGACAGGGACAGCCCATGAGGGACAGGGACAGCAGGGACAGGGGGTGAGGGAGGACAGGGACAGTCCACGAGGGACAGCGGGTAAGGGGTGATGGGGACACCCTGTGAGGGACGGGGACAGCGTGGACAGGGCACGAGGGGACAGGGGGTGAGGGAAGACAGGGACAGTCCATGAGGGACAGGGACGAGGACAGAGGGGACAGGGGGTGAGGGAGGACAGGGACAGTCCACGAGGAACAGCAGGTGAGAAGAAGGTGGGATGGGGACAATGGGGACAGGGACAGCAGGGACAGAGTGTGAGAGGGATGGGGGTGAGGGGATCAGGGCATGAGAGGGACAAGGGGGGAGGGGGGAAGGGGACAGCCCCTGAGGGGACAGTGGGCGAGGGGTGATGGGGACAGGGACAGTGGGGACATGGACAGCGGGGACAGGGAGCAAGGAGGCACAGGGACAGCCCCTGAGGGATGGGGACAGCAGGGACAGTGTGTGAGAGGGACAGGGGGCGAGGGGGGCCGGGGACAGGACATGAGGGATGGGGACAGGGTGTGAGAAGGACCGGGAGCGAGGGCGAGTGGTGACAGGGACAACACAGAGAAGGCACAAGAGGAACAGGGACCACGGGGACAGGGAGTGAGGGTGGGGCGGGACGGGGACAACGGGGACAGGGCGTGAAAGGGACGGGGGGGGCAGAGCGGGGGACACGGAGGCGGGAGGGGACGGGGACATGGCGGGGGGGGCACAGCCAGAGATACGGGGAGCGGAAAGAGAGATGGGGACAGGGGCGGGGTCAAGAGAGGGGACACGGGGACGGGGCGGGGGGACACACGGGGGGATGGGGGGGACACGGCCAGGGCCAGGCCCCGTCGCTCCCCGCACTCACGAAGTGCAGCTCGGGCCGCTCCGGCTCGGGTCGCTCCGGCTCCGGCGCCGGCCCCGGTTCTGGCGGCGGCTCCTTCCGCTCCGGCGGCGGCGGCTGCTCCGGCTCTGAGGGCGGCTCCTCCCGCTCCGCCATCTCCTCCTCCGTCGCCGCCACCTCCGCCGCCGCCGCCATCTTCCCCCGCTCCGTCACCTCTTCCGGCGAGCCGCGATGACGCTACTTCCGCTCTGCCCCCTCCTCATTGGCCGTCGCTCCCGCCCTTCAGGGTCTGGCCCCGCCCTTCCCGTCGCACCCCCCTCCCAGCCAATGAGGCGACGGCGGCGCTGGGCGCGGGGCCAATGGGAGGCCGCCGTGTTGCGGGGTGGGGGGAAGGCGGAAGTGCTGGGGGCCCTGGAGGCGCCATGGGGGTGAAGTTGGAGATCCTGCGGGTGCGCGGGGCGGGGGGGAATTACCCCGGGGGGGGCAATAAGAGGGGGCAGTTGGGGGGGGTATTAGTTCCGAGGGAACAATAAGGGAGGCAACGGGGGGGGTATTAGCCCCGGGGGGGGGCAATAGGGGGGTATTAGCCCGGGGGGGGCAATAAGCGGGTCGATAGGGGTGTATCGCCCCGGGGGAGGCAATAAGAAGGGCAACAGGGGGCCATTAGCCCTGGGGGGGGCAATAGCAGGGTATTACCCCGGGGGGGGCATCTGTCCTGCCCCCAGGGGTGGCAGCAGGGGACGTCCTGCCCTGGGCTGGGGGACACTGGGGACATCCCCGAGGGGTGACAGCAGGGACAGCCCAGCGGGGGGACAGCGGGGACGCACTGGCACGGGTGACATCGGTGGGGACAGTAGGTGACACTGCGGTGCAGGTGACATGGGTGGGTGACACCAGGGGACACCCCGGCATAGGCGGTGGGGACAGCGGGTGACAATGGGGACACCCCAGCACAGGTGACAGGGCCAGTAGGTGACACTGGGGGTCACCCTGAGGCAGAGGTGACAGTTCTGGGGATGGCGAGTGACACTGGGGACACCCCGACACAGGGGACAGTAGGTGACACCCTGGCACAAGCAGTGGTGGCACAGGGTGACACTGGGGACACCCCAGCAGAGGTGACAGTGCTGGGGACAGTGGGTGATACCTTGGCACGAGTAATGGGGACAGTAGGTGACACTGAGACACAGGTGACACTGGTGACACCCTGGCACGGGTGACATCAACGGGGACAGTAGCTGATGCTCTAGCACTGGTGACAGGGACATTAGGTGACACCAGGGGGACACCCCGGCACAGGTAACAGTGTTGGGGACAGCGGGTGACACCTTGATACGGGTGACACCGTGGCACAGGTGATGGTGACAGTAGGTGACACTGGGACACAGGTGACACCGGGGACACCGTGGCACGGGTGACGGGGACAGCGGGTGTCCCCAGTGCCACCGTCCCGCCCTCAGCTGGGTGGGGAGGGGGGGGGGTGACCCACCGGGGGGTGTGGGGGTGACCCGGGGGGTGTCGGGGACCCCCGGGGGGGTGGCAGGGGGTGGCACGGGTGACGGTGTCCCCTGTCCCCAGATGCTGCTGTACCTCTCCTTCCCGGTGGGGGTCTTCTGGGTCTCCAACCAGGCCGAGTACTTCCAGCGCCACGTGGTGCAGCGCAAGGTGGGGGGGGGCGGGGGGGGCACCCCTGGGTCCCCTTGGAGTGGGGAGGGGGGGTCCTGGGTCCCTCCTTGGGGGGGGGGGGTGTCACCCCTGGGTCCCCTCGGGGGGGGAGGGGAGGGTCCTGGGTCCCTCATGGCGGGGGGCGCCCCTGGGTCCTCTTTGGGGGGGGTGTCCTAGGTCCCTCATGGGGGGGGGCACCCCTGGGTCCCCTTGGAGTGGGGAGGGGGGGGTCCTGGGTCCCTCCTGGCGGGGGCACCCCTGGGTCCCCTTAGGGGGGGAAGGGGGGCATCCTGGGTCCCTCCTGGGGGGGCACCCCTGGGTCCTCTTTGGGGGCGGGGGCGCCCCTGGGTCCCCTTTCAGGGGGGGATGGGGGTCCTGGGTCCCTCCTGGGGGGGGAGGGGGGTCCTAGGTCCCTCATGGGGGGGTCACCCCTGGGTCCTCTTTTGGGTGGGGGGGGTCCTGGGTCCCCTGGGTGCAGCGCAAGGTGGGGGGGGGGGCGCCCCTGGGTCCTCTTTGGGGGGGGGAGGGGGGTCCTGGGTCCCTCATGAGGGGGGGAGGGGGGGGTCCTGGGTGCCCTGAGGGGGGAGGGGCGGCCCGGCCACCTGGGTCCCCCCTGACCCCCTGTCCCCCCCCCCCAGAGGGAGATCTTTCCTCCGGACAACCCCGAGCGGGTAAGAGACCCCCGGTGTCCCCAGCGTCCCCCCCGGTGTCCTCAGCGTCCCCCATGTCCCCCGCGATGTCACCGACAGCCCCCTCAATGACCTCCCAGTGTCCCCAGGATGTGTCCCCCCGCACCAGATGGGGGGTGACACGGGGGACGATGTCCCCCTGTGTTCTCCCACGTGTCCCCACTGTCCCTTGATCCCCATGTGTCCCCCCCATGTGTCCCCCCCGTCCCCCGACCCCTGTGTGTGTCCCTGCGTGTCCCCCCCCCTTGTCCCCCCATGTCCCCGCTGTCCCCTGACCCCCATGTGTTCCCCCGCGTGTCCCCCCCGCGTGTCCCCCCGTCTCCTGACCCCGTGTGTCCCCCAGCATGTCCACGTGTCCCCGCTGTCCCCTGACCCCCATGTGTCCCCCCCCGTGTCCCCCCGTGTGTCCCCACTGTCCCCTGACCCCCGTGTGTGTCCCCCTTGTCCCCCCATGTCCCCGCTGTCCCCTGACCCCCGTGTCCCCCCCAGCGACAGGCGATGGCGGAGCTGAAGCGGCGGCTGCGGGAGGGGAAGGTGACGCGGGACTGAGGGCACACGGGGACATGGGCCACCGCCACCCCCGTGGGACCCGTGACAGCGCCGTGACACCAGCGCCGTGGCCGTGCGGGTGACAGAGGGGACACGTGGCTCTGTCCTGGTGCCGTCGCCACCTTGGTGACAGAGGAGAGGGGACACACGGCCTTGTCCTGTCACCACGGACACGTCCTGATGCCACCACCATGGCCACGTTGGTGACAGAGGGGGACACGTGGCTTCATCCTGGTGCCACCGCGATGGCCACGTTGGTGACAGAGGGGACACACGGTCACGTCCTGTCACCATGGACACGTCTTGATGCCATCCCTGTGGCCACGTTGGTGACAGAAGAGACACGTGGCCACATCTTGTCACTGTGGCCATCTCCTGACACCGCCTTTGTGGCCACGTTGGTGACAGAGGGGACACGTGGCTGCGGCCTGATGCCACCGCCGTGACCATGTTGGTGACAAAGGGGATGTGTGCCTTCATCCTGGTGCCGTGACCGTGTTGGTGACAGAGGGGACACACGGCCACGTCCCATCACCATGGACGTGTCCTGATGCCATCCCTGTGGCCACTTTGGAGACAGAAGGGACACGTGGCTTCATCCTGATGGCACTGCGGTGGCCACGTTGGTGACAGAGGGGACACACGGCCACATCCCATCACCATGGACACGTCCTGATGCCACCACCATGGCGGTGTTGGTGACAGAGGGGACTCGTGGCCACATCTTGTCACCATGGCCATCTCCTGATGCTCATGTTGGTGACAGAGGGGACACGTGGCTTTGTCTTGATGCCACCACCGTGTCCGTGTTGGTGACAGAAGGGACATATGGCCACGTCCTGTCACCGTGAGCACGTTGGTGACAGAGGGGACACGTGGCTTTGTCTTGATGCCACCACCGTGTCCGTGTTGGTGACAGAGGGGACACGTGGCCCGCGCGGGTGACAGTGGGGACACGTGGCCACCCCCCGTGTCCCTGCCCTGGCGTTGTCACCGTGACGGCGGGTGACATGGGGACAGGCGTCTGCACCGGCCACCGACCTGGGGCCACAAGTGACACCCCGGGGTGTCCCCAACCTCAATAAACAGCGCTGGCACCGTCACCGCCTGATGGGGGGGTCACGGTGACAGGGGGGCCCCGGGGGGGGATTGGTGTCCCCCAGGGTGTCACCGGGGGGTGGCCTGGGTGTCCCCTAATGCCACCTGGGCATCCTGGGAACCACGTGTCCCCCTGTGTCCCCTGTCCTTTAGTGACACCCCCGAGTGTCCCGTGTCCCCCAGTGCCACCCCCCGGGTGTGCTGTGTCCCCTAATGTCACCCCCATCTGCCGTGGGTGTCCCCTGTCCCCCAGTGCCACCCCCCAGGTGTCCCCTGTCGCCGCCCAGCGATGGGGGGGGCCGTGTCCCCGTCCTCCCCCGATGCCACCCGTGTCCCCAACCCCCCCCCCTCCCGGGTGTCACGGGCCCCACGGCGACGAGATGGGGGGGGTTTATTGGGGGGTGACGGGGTGGGGACACACAGGGGAGGGTGACATCGCGGGGGCGGGGATGGGGACAGTCGGTGGCACCGCTGGGCTCCGGGGGCTCAGTCCTGCGGGGAGATGGGGGGGGGGGCGTCGGTGTCACCCGGGGGGGTCCCCACACCCTGGGAGTCCCTGTGGGGTCTGACCCCCACCCACATCCCCCCCCGGGGGCCCTTCCATCTGGGGTGTCCCCCCCGGGCCCCCCCCCCCCCGCTCCCTATGGGGTCGTGTCATCGTGTCATCCTCCCCCCCCCCCCAAGGGTGTCCCCCCCCGGGTGTCCCCCCACCCTCCAGATCCCCCCCCCGGCCCCACCTCTAGGGCCCCACTGCCCCCTCCCAGCTCCTGCCCCATGTCCCCCCCTGCTGCCCCCCCCCATGTCCCCCCCCCCCAATACCTGCCCCGGGGGGGGCCCGAAGCCGGGTAGGTGGGGTGTCCCCCATGTCCCCCCGCCATGTCCCCCCCTATGTTCCCCCCCCCCCCCCCCGTACCTGCCCCGGGGGGGGCCCGAAGCCGGGCAGGCGGGGCACGGGCAGGCGCTGCTCGTCCATGCGGCGCCCCTGGGAACTCGCCAACAGCTCCAGCAGCGGGGCCAGCTCGGGGGGGGGCGCGGCGCCGCCCCCGCCTGCCCCACACAGCGCCGTGGGTCACCCCACACATCCCCCCCCCCCGCACCCCCCCGCCTGCCCCACACACCCCCCGGGTCACCCCACACATCGCCCCCCCCGCCTGCCCCACACACCCCCCGGGTCACCCCACACATCGCCCCCCCGCGCCCCCCCGCCTGCCCCACACACCCCCCGGGTCACCCCACACATCGCCCCCCCGCGCACCCCCCCGCCTGCCCCACACACCCCCCGGGTCACCCCACACATCGCCCCCCCGCCTGCCCCACACACCCCCCGGGTCACCCCACACATCGCCCCCCCGCCTGCCCCACGCACCCCCCGGGTCACCCCACACATCGCCCCCCCGCCTGCCCCACGCACCCCCCGGGTCACCCCACACATCGCCCCCCCGCCTGCCCCACACACCCCCCGGGTCACCCCACAGACCCACACAGACATGTCCCCCCTGTCCCCTCGTGCCCTTCTCCCCCCGTGTCCCCCCTCCCTCGTGTCCCCCCCGTGTCCCCGTGTCCCCCCCCCCCGTCCCCCCTTTCCCCCGTGTCTCCTGTCCCCCCCGTGTACCCCTTGTCCCCTCGTGTCCCCCCTCTCCCTTGTGTCCCCCCCTCCCTCTCGGCCCCCCCGTCCCCCCTTCCCCCCCATGTCTCTCTCCTGTCCCCCCCCGCCCC
>NW_027415730.1:0-10207 GCF_964106895.1 Numenius arquata
CCCCAAGACCCCTCCGGGGACCCCCAAAATCCCCAAGCCCCCCCCCCCAGGAGCCCCCTGGGCCCCCCCCCATCCCAGACACCCTTAATCCCCCCCCCATCCCCCCTGCACCCCCCCAGGGCACCCCAAAAAACCCCAGAGACCCCCCCAGAGCCCCCCAAGACCCCCCCCAGGGCACCCCAAAATCCCCAAGCCCCCCCCCCCCAGGAGCCCCCTGGGCCCCCCCCATCCCAGACACCCTTAATCCCCCCCCCATCCCCCCTGCACCCCCCCAGGGCACCCCAAAAAACCCCAGAGACCCCCCCCCCCACAGCCCCCCAAGACCCCCCCAGGGCACCCCAAAATCCCCAAGCCTCCCCCCTCAACCAGGACCCCCCTGAAGCCTCCAAGGACACCCCCCCCCCCCCGAGCCCCCCCAGAACCCATCCGATCCCCCCTAAGGACCCCCAAAACCCCCCTGGGACTCCCCAGAGCCCCCCCATTCCATCGTTGTCTGTCCCCCCCCCGGACCCCTCTGATCCCCCCTGGGACCCCCCAGGACCCCCCCCCCCCCCCCAGGGCCCCCCCCCCCCTCACCTGAAGCGGCCGATGCGGCGCAGGTGGGAGAACATCTCCCCCCCCGGGACGTACTCCATCACCATGTACAGGTTGGAGTTGTCCTGCCGGGGGGGGGACACACACACACACACAGGGAACAGGGGACACCTTGGGGACAGCCCCGGGGGGACACCCCAGGGACCACCCGAGGGGGATGGGAGACACCCCAGGGGATGGGGGACACCTTGGGGACATCCCAGGGGACACCCCAGGGGGACAGGGGACATCTAAGGGGGATGGGGGACACCCCAGGGGATGGGGGACACCTTGGGGACACCCTGGGGACACCCCAGAGACCACCCGAGGGGGGACAGGGGACACCCCGGGGGATGGGGGACACCTTGGGGGGATGGGGGACATCTAAGGGGGATGGGGGACGCCTTGGGGACATCCCTGGGGACACCCCAGGGACCACCCGAGGGGGGACAGGGGACACCCCAGGGGATGGGGGACACCTTGGGGACATGCCTGGGGACACCCCAGGGACCACCCGAGGGGGATGGGGGACACCCCGGGGGGACAGGGGACACCCCAGGGGATGGGGGACACCTTGGGGACATCCCTGGGGACACCCCAGGGACCACCCGAGGGGGATGGGGGACACCCCAGGGGATGGGGGACACCTTGGGGACACCCTGGGGACACCCTGGGGACACCCCAGGGACCACCCAAGGGGGACGGGGGACACCCCGGGGGGACAGGGGACATCTAAGGGGGATGGGGGACACCTTGGGGACAGCCCCGGGGGACAGGGGACATCTAAGGGGGATGGGGGACACCCCAGAGACCACCCGAGGGGGATGGGGGACACCCCGGGGGGACAGGGGACACCTTGGGGACAGCCCCGGGGGGACACCCCAGCGACCACCCGAGGGGGACGGGGGACACCCCAGGGGATGGGGGACACCTTGGGGACACCCTGGGGACACCCCAGGGACCACCTGAGGGGGATGGGGGACACCCCGGGGGGACAGGGGACACCCCAGGGGATGGGGGACACCTTGGGGACCACCCGGGGGGGACAGGGGACACCCTGGGGACACCCTGGGGGAACGGGGGACATCTAAGGGGGATGGGGGACACCTTGGGGACATCCCGGGATGGGGGGACGGGGGACACCCTGGGGACCACTCGAAGGGGATGGGGGACACCCCGGTGGGACAAGGGACACCGGGGGTGACGGTGACAACCCTGGGGGTGACAGGGGGACACCCCAAGGCCACGTGGACCATCAAGAGGTCACGGGAACCACCATAAGGACCATCCTGGAGGTCACGGGGACCACCGTGGTGACCACCCAGGGGGGTGGCAGGGCCACCCTGGGGGGACACCCAAGGGGACAGGGGACACCGGGGGTGACAGTGACAACCCTGGGGGTGACGGGGGGACACCCCAAGGCCACGTGGACCATCAAGAGGTCACGGGGACCACCATAAGGATCATCCCGGGGGTGATGGGGACCACCGTGGTGACCACCCAGGGGGGTGGCAGGGCCACCCTGGGACACCCAAGGGGACAGGGGACACCGGGGGTGACGGTGACAACCCTGGGGGTGACAGGGGGCCACCCCAAGGCCACGGGGACCATCAAGAGGTCACGGGGACCACCATAAGGACCATCCCGGAGGTCATGGGGACCACCGTGGTGACCACCCAGGGGGGTGACAAGGCCAGAGAGGAGGGAGGTGACAGGGGTGTCCCTGGCCGGGGGCGGGGGGGGGGGGAGGTGACAGGGCCACCCGGGGCCACCAGGGGCCACCCCCCAACCTTGAAGGAGTACTCGAGACGGACGAGGAAGGGGAAGGTGACGGCCTGGAGGATGCGCTTCTCGTTGAGCGTGTGCTCGATCTGCTTCAGCTTCACCACCTGTGGGGACAACCCCCTGTCACCTCCCCCCCCCAGGGACACCCCCTGTCACCCCCCCCCAGGGACGGGCTGAGGAGGATGGCGGGGACACCGGAGGTTCCCCCCCCCGTAACGTCGGGGACACTGGTGGTCTCTCTAGGAGCCAAGAGGATGAGGGCCCACCACGTTGGGGACATCAAGGACACCCCCTCACCACGTTGGGGACATCAAAGAGCCCCCCCTCACCATGACATTGGGGACACCAGGGAGGACACCCCAACTAAGTTGGGGACATCAAGGACACCCCCCCGCCACCTTGGGGACATCAGGGACACCCCTCCCACCACGTTGGGGACACCAAGGTTCCCTCAAGACCAATGACATCAACACGTGTCCCATCACGTTGGGGACACCAAAGTCCCCCCAGAACCGATGCCACCAGCGTCCCCCCACGTTGGGGACACCAAAGTACCTTCAAGACCAATGACATCAACACGTGTCCCATCATGTTGGGGACAACAAAGCCCCCCCCCCAGACTCCATGCCACCATTGTCCCCCCACATTGGGGACACCAAAGCCCCCCCAGAACCGATGCCACCATTGTCCCCCCACATTGGGGACACCAAAGCCCCCCCCAGAACCGATGCCACCAGCGTCCCCTCAAGACCAATGACATCAACACGTGTCCCATCATGTTGGGGACATCAAAGCCCCCCCAGAACCGAAGCCACCAGTGTCACCCCACCCTGGGGACACCAAAGCCCCCCCAGACCTGATGCCACCAGCGTCCCCCCACATTGGGGACACCAAAGTACCTTCAAGACCAATGACATCAACACGTGTCCCATCATGTTGGGGACACCAAAGCCCCCCCCAGACCCAATGCCACCATTGTCCCCCCCACATTGGGGACACCAAAGCCCCCCCAGACCCAATGCCACCATTGTCCCCCCACATTGGGGACACCAAAGTCCCCCCAGAACCGATGCCACCAGCGTCCCCCCACGTTGGGGACACCAAAGTACCTTCAAGACCAATGACATCAACACGTGTCCCATCACGTTGGGGACACCAAACCCCCCCCCAGACTCCATGCCACCATTGTCCCCCCACATTGGGGACACCAAAGCCCCCCCAGAACCGAAGCCACCAGTGTCACCCCACCCTGGGGACACCAAAGCCCCCCCAGACCTGATGCCACCAGCGTCCCCCCCACGTTGGGGACACCAAAGTACCTTCAAGACCAATGACATCAACACGTGTCCCATCATGTTGGGGACACCAAAGCCCCCCCCAGACTCCATGCCACCATTGTCCCCCCACATTGGGGACCCCAAAGCCCCCCCAGAACCGATGCCACCAGCGTCCCCCCATGTTGGGGACACCAAAGTACCTTCAAGACCAATGACATCAACGTGTGTCCCATCATGTTGGGGACACCAAAGCCCCCCCCAGACCCAATGCCACCATTGTCCCCCCACCCTGGGGACACCAAAGCCCCCCCAGAACCAATGCCACCATTGTCCCCCCACATTGGGGACACCAAAGCCCCCCCAGAACCGATGCCACCAGCGTCCCCCCACGTTGGGGACACCAAAGTACCTTCAAGACCAATGACATCAACGCGTGTCCCATCATGTTGGGGACATCAAAGCCCCCCCAGACCCAATGCCACCATTGTCCCCCCACATTGGGGACACCAAAGCCCCCCCAGAACCGATGCCACCAGCATCGCCCCACGTTGGGGACACCAAAGCCCCCCCCAGAACCAATGCCACCATTGTCCCCCCACATTGGGGACACCAAAGCCCCCCCCAGAACCGATGCCACCAGCGTCCCCTCAAGACCAATGACATCAACACGTGTCCCATCATGTTGGGGACATCAAAGCCCCCCCAGAACCGAAGCCACCAGTGTCACCCCACCCTGGGGACACCAAAGCCCCCCCAGACCTGATGCCACCAGCGTCCCCCCACGTTGGGGACACCAAAGTACCTTCAAGACCAATGACATCAACACGTGTCCCATCACGTTGGGGACACCAAAGTCCTCTCAGACCCGATGCCACCATTGTCCCCCCACGTTGGGGACACCAAAGCCCCCCCAGAACCAATGCCACCATTGTCCCCCCACGTTGGGGACACCAAAGCCCCCCCCAGAACCGGTGACACCAGCGTCCCCTCAAGACCAATGACATCAACACGTGTCCCATCATGTTGGGGACAGCAAAGCCCCCCCCCAGACTCCATGCCACCATTGTCCCCCCACATTGGGGACACCAAAGCCCCCCCAGAACCGATGCCACCAGCGTCCCCCCACGTTGGGGACACCAAAGTACCTTCAAGACCAATGACATCAACGTGTGTCCCATCATGTTGGGGACACCAAAGCCCCCCCAGACCCGAAGCCACCAGTGTCCCCCCACGTTGGGGACACCAAAGCCCCCCCAGAACCGATGCCACCATTGTCCCCCCACATTGGGGACACCAAAGCCCCCCCAGACCCGATGCCACCAGCGTCCCCCCACGTTGGGGACACCAAAGTACCTTCAAGACCAATGACATCAACGCGTGTCCCATCATGTTGGGGACACCAAAGCCCCCCCCAGACCTGAAGCCACCAGTGTCACCCCACCCTGGGGACACCAAAGCCCCCCCAGAACCGATGCCACCAGCGTCCCCCCACGTTGGGGACACCAAAGTACCTTCAAGACCAATGACATCAACACGTGTCCCATCACGTTGGGGACACCAAACCCCCCCCCAGACTCCATGCCACCATTGTCCCCCCACATTGGGGACACCAAAGCCCCCCCAGAACCGATGCCACCATTGTCCCCCCACATTGGGGACACCAAAGCCCCCCCAGAACCGATGCCACCAGCGTCCCCCCACGTTGGGGACACCAAAGTACCTTCAAGACCAATGACATCAACGTGTGTCCCATCATGTTGGGGACACCAAATCCCCCCCCCAGACCCAATGTCACCATTGTCCCCCCACATTGGGGACACCAAAGCCCCCCCCAGACCCAATGCCACCAGCGTCCCCCCACCTTGGGGACACCAAAGCCCCCCCAGAACCGATGCCACCAGCGTCCCCCCACGTTGGGGACACCAAAGTACCTTCAAGACCAATGACATCAACACGTGTCCCATCATGTTGGGACACCAAAGCCCCCCCCCAGACTCCATGCCACCATTGTCCCCCCACGTTGGGGACACCAAAGTACCTTCAAGACCAATGACATCAACGTGTGTCCCATCATGTTGGGGACACCAAATCCCCCCCCAGACCCAATGTCACCATTGTCCCCCCACATTGGGGACACCAAAGCCCCCCCCAGACCCAATGCCACCAGCGTCCCCCCACCTTGGGGACACCAAAGCCCCCCCAGAACCGATGCCACCAGCGTCCCCCCACGTTGGGGACACCAAAGTACCTTCAAGACCAATGACATCAACACGTGTCCCATCATGTTGGGGACACCAAAGCCCCCCCCAGACTCCATGCCACCATTGTCCCCCCACGTTGGGGACACTACCACCCCCCCACGGCCGCCGCCACCGGTCCAGGGGGTGTCTAGGTCCCCCCCCCCCCCCCCCCGGGTTGTCCCCGTCCCTGTCACCTTCTGCTTGTCCAGGATCTTCATGGCGAAGTGGTGGCCCGTGTCCCGGTGCCGCACCAGCATCACGCGCCCGAAGGACCCCCGTCCCCAGTGTCCGCATGCGCTCAAACTGGTCCAGACTGGCCGTGTTCTGGGGGGACATGACACATTGAGGGGGTCACACACACACACACACACCCCCCCCCGGTGGGTGGACACGCCTGGGGGGGTGGGACATCCCCAAAGGGGACAGGGGACACCCCCAAAGGTGACAGGGGACACCCCCAAAGGGACCTGGGCCCCCCAAAGGGACAGGGGACACCCCCAAAGGGGACATGGAGTGATGGGAGGGGACAAGGGACACCCCCAAAGGGACCTGGGCCCCCCAAAGAGACAGGGGACACCCCCAAAGGGGACAGGGGACACCCCCAAAGGGGATATGGAGCGATGGGAGGGGACAGGGGACACCCCCAAAGGGGACATGGGACACCCCCAAAGGGACCCTGAGTGATGGGAGGGGACAGGGGACCCCCCCCAAAGGGGACATGGAGCGATGGGAGGGGACACCCCAAAGGGGACAGGGGACACCCCCAAAAGGACAGGGGACACCCCCAAAGGGACCCTGAGTGATGGGAGGGGACACCCCAAAGGGGACAGGGGACACCCCCAAAGGGACACCGAGTGATGGGGGGGGAGGGGCAGGGGGACCCCCACGGGGGACCCCAAGCTCAGGAAGGGGACCAGGACCCCCCCCCCCCCCCACAAAGGGACAAGGGGACACCCCCAAAGGGACACCGAGTGACGGGAGGGGACAGGGACACCCCCCAACCAAGGTGACACACACCCCCCCCCCCCCAGACCCCGGGGGGGGGGATAAGGCCCCCCCCGAGGTGACACCCCCCCCCCCCAGACCCCGGGGGGGGGGATAAGGCCCCCCCCGAGGTGACACCCCCCCCCCCAGACCCCAGGGAGGGGGATAAGGCCCCCCCCCGAGGTGACACCCCCCCCCCCAGACCCCAGGGGGGGGGATAAGGCCCCCCCCGAGGTGACACCCCCCCCCCAGACCCCGGGGGGGGGATAAGGCCCCCCCCCGAGGTGACACCCCCCCCCAGACCCCGGGGGGGGGGATAAGGCCCCCCCCGAGGTGACACCCCCCCCCCCAGACCCCGGGGGGGGGGATAAGGCCCCCCCCCGAGGTGACACCCCCCCCCCCCAGACCCCGGGGGGGGGGATAAGGCCCCCCCCGAGGTGACACCCCCCCCCCCCAGACCTCGGGGGGGGGGATAAGGCCCCCCCCGAGGTGACACCCCCCCCCCCAGACCCCGGGGAGGGGGATAGGCCCCCCCCCGAGGTGACACCCCCCCCCCCC
Organism: Numenius arquata; assembly: GCF_964106895.1. Classification (NCBI taxonomy): domain Eukaryota; kingdom Metazoa; phylum Chordata; class Aves; order Charadriiformes; family Scolopacidae; genus Numenius; species Numenius arquata. Next base: position 7,418 of record NW_027415730.1, read on the forward strand.
AGACCCCAGGGGGGGGGATAAGGCCCCCCCCCGAGGTGACACCCCCCCCCCCAGACCCCAGGGGGGGGATAAGGCCCCCCCCGAGGTGACACCCCCCCCCCCAGACCCCAGGGGGGGGGATAAGGCCCCCCCCGAGGTGACACCCCCCCCCCCAGACCCCAGGGGGGGGGACACAGGACCCCTTTGATCCTTGGGGGAGGTGACAGGGGACCCCAGGAGGGGACATGGGACCCCCTGGTCCTTGGAGGGGGGGGGGGCAGGGGACCCCCAGGAGGGGACACTGCCCGGGGGGGGACGGGGGGGACACGGGACGCGGGGGGGGGGACGCGGGGGGGACCACACACACACACGTACCTGGGCCGGATTCTCCCATTTTTTGAGAAAATCCTCCTTGGCCCGGGCCAAAAACTCCTTCACTGGGGGGGGGGGGGACAGGACATTGAGGGGGGGGTGACATCGCGGGGGGGTCGGGGGACACAGGGGGGTCAACAGCAGCCCTCGTCCGTGTCCCCTCCCCCCCCCCCCCTCCCCCCCCCCCAAGGGACCCAGAAACCACCACCCCCCCCCCCCCCCCGACCCCAGAGTGTCCCCATGTCCCCCTCCCTGAGAGGGCCCAGGTATCCCCCCCCCCCCCCCCTTGTCACCGTGTCCCCCCCCCCGTTGTCACCGTGTCCCCCCCTTGTCACCGTGTCCCCCGTCACTGTCCCCCCCCGTTGCCATGTGTCCCCCCCTTGTCACCCTGTCCCCCCCCTTGTCATCCTGTCCCCCCCCTTGTCACCATGTCCCCCCCCGTCACTGTGTCCCCCCCCGTCACTGTGTCCCCCCTGTCACCGTGTCCCCCCCCGTCACTGTGTCCCCCCTGTCACCGTGTCCCCCCCCTTGTCACTGTGTCCCCCCGTCACTGTGTCCCCCCGTCACTGTGTCCCCCCCATCGCCATGTCCCCCCCCTTGTCACCCTGTCCCCCCCATCGTCACCCTGTCCCCCCCTTCTCACTGTGCCCCCCCCACCGTGTCCCCCCCTTGTCACCGTGTCCCCCCCCGTCACTGTGTCCCCCCCCCTTGTCACCATGTCCCCCCCGTCACTGTGTCCCCCCCGTCACTGTCCCCCCCTTATCACCGTGTCCCCCCTCCGTTGCCATGCCCCCCCGTCACTCTGTCCCCCCCCTTGTCACCGTGTCCCCCGTCACTGTCCCCCCCCGTTGCCATGTGTCCCCCCCTTGTCACCCTGTCCCCCCTGTCACTGTGTCCCCCCCCTTGTCACCGTGTCCCCCGTCACTGTCCCCCCCCGTTGCCATGTGTCCCCCCCTTGTCACCCTGTCCCCCCCGTCACCGTGTCCCCCCCCCTCGCCACCATGTTGTCCCCCCTGTCACCCTGTCCCCCCCCTTGTCACCATGTCCCCCCCATCACTGTGTCCCCCCTGTCACTGTGTCCCCCCCCTTGTCACCGTGTCCCCCCCGTCACTGTGTCCCCCCCCATCGCCATGTCCCCCCCCTTGTCACCCTGTTCCCCCCATCGTCACCCTGTCCCCCCCTTCTCACTGTGCCCCCCCCACCGTGTCCCCCCCTTGTCACCGTGTCCCCCCCCCGTCACTGTGTCCCCCCCCCTTGTCACCATGTCCCCCCCGTCACTGTGTCCCCCCTGTCACCGTGTCCCCCCCACCTTGTCACCCTGTCCCCCCCCCAACGTGTCCCCCCCATCGTTGTCACAGTGTCCCCCCCCCCCCGTCACCGTGTCCCCCCCCTTTGTCACCCTGTGCCCCCCCCCCCCTCACCGTCCTCCATGTCCGGGAGCTGCCGCCGGGCAATGACCCCGGGGGGGGGACACACGGACACACACGGAAGGGGGGGGGACACCAGACTTTGTCCCCAGGGACACACGTGGCCCACGCCGGGGGCGGCCCCCCCCCCCGCCCCAAAGCCCTTCCCAGTACGGCCCAGTAAGGCCTGAACCTCCCAGTACCAGCGGAATGGGGCGGGGGGGCTTTTTTGCCCCCCCCCCTTCAACAGGGGAAACTGAGGCAGGACAGAAGAGGACCCAGGCGGACCCCCCCCCCCCCCCCCAAAACCAGGTGAGCCCCCCCCTTGGGGACTCCCCAAAAACCCCCGGGGGGGGGACACTAAAGGGGGGGGGGGGGTCCCTTTGCCCCCCACTTGCCCCCCCCCCCCCCAAAATCCCGGGGGGGACAGTTAAGGGGGGGGTTCCCCAAGTGGGGGCAAAGGGACCCCCCCCAAACACCCCGGGGGGGACTCTTAAGGGTGGGGGGGGTCCCTTTGCCCCCCTTGGGGACCCCCCAAAATCCCTGGGGGGGGACACTTAAGGGGAGGGGTCCCTTTGCCCCCCACTTGCCCCCCCCCAAAATCCCGGGGGGGACACTTAAGGGGGGGGTTCCCCAAGTGGGGGCAAAGGGACCCCCCCCAAACACCCCGGGGGGGACTCTTAAGGTTGGGGGGGGGTCCCTTTGCCCCCCCCAAACACCCCGGGGGGGACCCTTTAAGGGTGGGGGGGGTCCCTTTGCCCCCCCCAAACACCCTGGGGGGGGGATCCTTAAGGGTGGGGGGTCCCCAAGGGTGGCAAAGGGACCCCCCAAAATCCCTGGGGGGGGACACTTAAGGGGAGGGGTCCCTTTGCCCCCCACTTGCCCCCCCCCCCCAAAATCCCGGGGGGGACACTTAAGGGGGGGGGGTCCCCAAGTTGGGGCAAAGGGACCCCCCCCCAAACACCCCGGGGGGGACTCTTAAGGTTGGGGGGGGTCCCTTTGCCCCCCCAGACACCCTGGGGGGGGGATCCTT
>NW_027415731.1:0-14678 GCF_964106895.1 Numenius arquata
CAGCTGACTCCCACAGCCAAGGTGGCAGCCAGAACAACCCTTGCTTTTTATGAACGCCTCTGGGAACTACTTGCATTGCCACCCAGACTTTGGGGCTGCGGGTTTTCCTGGCCACCCTATCCTCAAAAGCACCTTTTTTTCACTTTTCCCCAGCATTGGCCTCCAATATGGCGAACATCCGGAGCTGACTCCCACAGCCAAGGTGGCAGCCAGAACAACTCTTGCTTTTTATGAACGCCTCTGGGAACTACTTGCATTGCCACCCAGACTTTGGGGCTGCGGGCTTTCCTGGCCACCCTATCCTCAAAAGCACCTTTTTTTCACTTTTTCCCAGCACCGGCCTCCAATATGCCGAACGTCCTGGCCTCGCTCCCACAGCCAAGGTGGCAGCCAGAACAACCCTTGCTTTTTATGAACGCCTCTGGGAACTACTTGCATTGCCACCCAGACTTTGGGGCTGCGGGCTTTCCTGGCCACCCTATCCTCAAAAGCACCTTTTTTTCACTTTTTCCCAGCACCGGCCTCCGATATGCCGAACGTCCTGGCCTCGCTCCCACAGCCAAGGTGGCAGCCAGAACAACTCTTGCTTTTTATGAACGCCTCTGGGAACTACTTGCATTGCCTCCCAGACTTTGGGGCTGCGGGCTTTCCTGGCCACCCTATCCTCAAAAGCACCTTTTTTTCACTTTTCCCCAGCACCGGCCTCCAATATGGCGAACGTCCGGAGCTGACTCCCACAGCCAAGGTGGCAGCCAGAACAACTCTTGCTTTTTATGAACGCCTCTGGGAACTACTTGCATTGCCACCCAGACTTTGGGGCTGCGGGCTTTCCTGGCCACTCTATCCTCAAAAGCACCTTTTTTTCACTTTTCCCCAGCATCGGCCTCCAATATGCCGAACGTCCTGGCCTGGCTCCCACACCCAAGGTGGCAGCCAGAACAACTCTTGCTTTTTATGAACGCCTCTGGGAACTACTTGCATTGCCACCCAGACTTTGGGGCTGCGGGCTTTCCTGGCCACTCTATCCTCAAAAGCACCTTTTTTTCACTTTTCCCCAGCACCGGCCTCCAATATGCTGAACGTCCGGAGCTGGCTCCCACAGCCAAGGTGGCAGCCAGAACAACCCTTGCTTTTTATGAACGCCTCTGGGAACTACTTGCATTGCCACCCAGACTTTGGGGCTGCGGGCTTTCCTGGCCACTCTATCCTCAAAAGCACCTTTTTTTCACTTTTCCCCAGCACCGGCCTCCAATATGCTGAACGTCCGCAGCTGACTCCCACAGCCAAGGTGGCAGCCAGAACAACTCTTGCTTTTTATGAACACCTCTGGGAACTACTTGCATTGCCACCCAGACGTTGGGGCTGCGGGCTTTCCTGGCCACTCTATTCCCAGAAGCACCTTTTTTCACTTTTCCCCAGCACCGGCCTCCAATATGGCGAACGTCCGCAGCTGACTCCCACAGCCAAGGTGGCAGCCAGAACAACCCTTGCTTTTTATGAACGCATCTGGGAACTACTTGCATTGCCACCCAGACTTTGGGGCTGCGGGCTTTCCTGGCCACTCTATACCCAGAAGCACCTTTTTTCACTTTTCCCCAGCACCGGCCTCCAATATGGCGAACGTCCGCAGCTGACTCCCACAGCCAAGGTGGCAGCCAGAACAACCCTTGCTTTTTATGAACGCATCTGGGAACTACTTGCATTGCCACCCAGACTTTGGGGCTGCGGGCTTTCCTGGCCACGCTATCCTCAAAAGCACCTTTTTTTCACTTTTCCGCAGCATTGGCCTCCAATATGCCGAACGTCCGGAGCTGACTCCCACAGCCAAGATGGCAGCCAGAACAACTCTTGCTTTTTATGAACGCCTCTGGGAACTACTTGCATTGCCACCCAGACTTTGGGGCTGCGGGCTTTCCTGGCCAACCTATCCTCAAAAGCACCTTTTTTTCCCTTTTTCCCAGCACCGGCCTCCAATATGCCGAACGTCCGCAGCTGACTCCCACAGCCAAGGTGGCAGCCAGAACAACCCTTGCTTTTTATGAACGCCTCTGGGAACTACTTGCATTGCCACCCAGACTTTGGGGCTGCGGGCTTTCCTGGCCACCCTATCCTCAAAAGCACCTTTTTTTCACTTTTTCCCAGCACCGGCCTCCAATATGCCGTACGTCCTGGCCTGGCTCCCACAGCCAAGGTGGCAGCCAGAACAACTCTTGCTTTTTATGAACGCCTCTGGGAACTACTTGCATTGCCACCCAGACTTTGGGGCTGCGGGCTTTCCTGGCCACTCTATCCTCAAAAGCACCTTTTTTTCACTTTTTCCCAGCACTGGCCTCTAATATGCCCAACGTCCGCAGCTGACTCCCACAGCCAAGGTGGCAGCCAGAACAACCCTTGCTTTTTATGAACGCCTCTGGGAACTACTTGCATTGCCACCCAGACTTTGGGGCTGCGGGCTTTCCTGGCCAACCTATCCTCAAAAGCACCTTTTTTCCCTTTTTCCCAGCACCGGCCTCCAATATGCCGAACGTCCGCAGCTGACTCCCACAGCCAAGGTGGCAGCCAGAACAACCCTTGCTTTTTATGAACGCCTCTGGGAACTACTTGCATTGCCACCCAGACTTTGGGGCTGCGGGCTTTCCTGGCCACCCTATCCTCAAAAGCACCTTTTTTTCACTTTTCCCCAGCATTGGCCTCCAATATGGCGAACGTCCGCAGCTGACTCCCACAGCCAAGGTGGCAGCCAGAACAACTCTTGCTTTTTATGAACGCCTCTGGGAACTACTTGCATTGCCACCCAGACTTTGGGGCTGCGGGCTTTCCTGGCCACCCTATCCTCAAAAGCACCTTTTTTTCACTTTTTCCCAGCACCGGCCTCCAATATGCCGAACGTCCTGGCCTCGCTCCCACAGCCAAGGTGGCAGCCAGAACAACCCTTGCTTTTTATGAACGCCTCTGGGAACTACTTGCATTGCCACCCAGACTTTGGGGCTGCGGGCTTTCCTGGCCACCCTATCCTCAAAAGCACCTTTTTTTCACTTTTCCCCAGCACCGGCCTCCAATATGCCGAACGTCCTGGCCTGGCTCCCACAGCCAAGGTGGCAGCCAGAACAACTCTTGCTTTTTATGAACGCCTCTGGGAACTACTTGCATTGCCTCCCAGACTTTGGGGCTGCGGGCTTTCCTGGCCACCCTATCTTTAAAAGCACCTTTTTTTCACTTTTCCCCAGCACCGGCCTCCAATATGCCGAACGTCCGGAGCTGACTCCCACAGCCAAGGTGGCAGCCAGAACAACTCTTGCTTTTTATGAACGCCTCTGGGAACTACTTGCATTGCCACCCAGACTTTGGGGCTGCGGGCTTTCCTGGCCACTCTATCCTCAAAAGCACCTTTTTTTCACTTTTCCCCAGCATCGGCCTCCAATATGCCGAACGTCCTGGCCTGGCTCCCACACCCAAGGTGGCAGCCAGAACAACCCTTGCTTTTTATGAACGCCTCTGGGAACTACTTGCATTGCCACCCAGACTTTGGGGCTGCGGGCTTTCCTGGCCACTCTATCCTCAAAAGCACCTTTTTTTCACTTTTCCCCAGCACCGGCCTCCAATATGCTGAACGTCCGGAGCTGGCTCCCACAGCCAAGGTGGCAGCCAGAACAACCCTTGCTTTTTATGAACGCCTCTGGGAACTACTTGCATTGCCACCCAGACTTTGGGGCTGCGGGCTTTCCTGGCCACTCTATCCTCAAAAGCACCTTTTTTTCACTTTTCCCCAGCACCGGCCTCCAATATGCTGAACGTCCGCAGCTGACTCCCACAGCCAAGGTGGCAGCCAGAACAACTCTTGCTTTTTATGAACACCTCTGGGAACTACTTGCATTGCCACCCAGACTTTGGGGCTGCGGGCTTTCCTGGCCACTCTATACCCAGAAGCACCTTTTTTCACTTTTCCCCAGCACCGGCCTCCAATATGGCGAACGTCCGCAGCTGACTCCCACAGCCAAGGTGGCAGCCAGAACAACCCTTGCTTTTTATGAACGCCTCTGGGAACTACTTGCATTGCCACCCAGACTTTGGGGCTGCGGGCTTTCCTGGCCACCCTATCCTCAAAAGCACCTTTTTTTCACTTTTCCGCAGCATTGGCCTCCAATATGCCGAACGTCCGGAGCTGACTCCCACAGCCAAGATGGCAGCCAGAACAACTCTTGCTTTTTATGAACGCCTCTGGGAACTACTTGCATTGCCACCCAGACTTTGGGGCTGCGGGCTTTCCTGGCCAACCTATCCTCAAAAGCACCTTTTTTTCCCTTTTTCCCAGCACCGGCCTCCAATATGCCGAACGTCCGCAGCTGACTCCCACAGCCAAGGTGGCAGCCAGAACAACCCTTGCTTTTTATGAACGCCTCTGGGAACTACTTGCATTGCCACCCAGACTTTGGGGCTGCGGGCTTTCCTGGCCACCCTATCCTCAAAAGCACCTTTTTTTCACTTTTTCCCAGCACCGGCCTCCAATATGCCGTACGTCCTGGCCTGGCTCCCACAGCCAAGGTGGCAGCCAGAACAACTCTTGCTTTTTATGAACGCCTCTGGGAACTACTTGCATTGCCACCCAGACTTTGGGGCTGCGGGCTTTCCTGGCCACTCTATCCTCAAAAGCACCTTTTTTTCACTTTTTCCCAGCACTGGCCTCTAATATGCCCAACGTCCGCAGCTGACTCCCACAGCCAAGGTGGCAGCCAGAACAACCCTTGCTTTTTATGAACGCCTCTGGGAACTACTTGCATTGCCACCCAGACTTTGGGGCTGCGGGCTTTCCTGGCCAACCTATCCTCAAAAGCACCTTTTTTTCACTTTTCCCCAGCACCGGCCTCCAATATGCCGAACGTCCGCAGCTGACTCCCACAGCCAAGGTGGCAGCCAGAACAACCCTTGCTTTTTATGAACGCCTCTGGGAACTACTTGCATTGCCACCCAGACTTTGGGGCTGCGGGCTTTCCTGGCCACCCTATCCTCAAAAGCACCTTTTTTTCACTTTTCCCCAGCATTGGCCTCCAATATGGCGAACATCCGGAGCTGACTCCCACAGCCAAGGTGGCAGCCAGAACAACTCTTGCTTTTTATGAACGCCTCTGGGAACTACTTGCATTGCCACCCAGACTTTGGGGCTGCGGGCTTTCCTGGCCACCCTATCCTCAAAAGCACCTTTTTTTCACTTTTTCCCAGCATTGGCCTCCAATATGCCGAACGTCCTGGCCTCGCTCCCACAGCCAAGGTGGCAGCCAGAACAACCCTTGCTTTTTATGAACGCCTCTGGGAACTACTTGCATTGCCACCCAGACTTTGGGGCTGCGGGCTTTCCTGGCCACCCTATCCTCAAAAGCACCTTTTTTTCACTTTTTCCCAGCACCGGCCTCCGATATGCCGAACGTCCTGGCCTCGCTCCCACAGCCAAGGTGGCAGCCAGAACAACTCTTGCTTTTTATGAACGCCTCTGGGAACTACTTGCATTGCCTCCCAGACTTTGGGGCTGCGGGCTTTCCTGGCCACCCTATCCTCAAAAGCACCTTTTTTTCACTTTTTCCCAGCACCGGCCTCCAATATGGCGAACGTCCGGAGCTGACTCCCACAGCCAAGGTGGCAGCCAGAACAACTCTTGCTTTTTATGAACGCCTCTGGGAACTACTTGCATTGCCACCCAGACTTTGGGGCTGCGGGCTTTCCTGGCCACTCTATCCTCAAAAGCACCTTTTTTTCACTTTTCCCCAGCATCGGCCTCCAATATGCCGAACGTCCTGGCCTGGCTCCCACACCCAAGGTGGCAGCCAGAACAACTCTTGCTTTTTATGAACGCCTCTGGGAACTACTTGCATTGCCACCCAGACTTTGGGGCTGCGGGCTTTCCTGGCCACTCTATCCTCAAAAGCACCTTTTTTTCACTTTTCCCCAGCACCGGCCTCCAATATGCTGAACGTCCGGAGCTGGCTCCCACAGCCAAGGTGGCAGCCAGAACAACCCTTGCTTTTTATGAACGCCTCTGGGAACTACTTGCATTGCCACCCAGACTTTGGGGCTGCGGGCTTTCCTGGCCACTCTATCCTCAAAAGCACCTTTTTTTCACTTTTCCCCAGCACCGGCCTCCAATATGCTGAACGTCCGCAGCTGACTCCCACAGCCAAGGTGGCAGCCAGAACAACTCTTGCTTTTTATGAACACCTCTGGGAACTACTTGCATTGCCACCCAGACTTTGGGGCTGCGGGCTTTCCTGGCCACTCTATACCCAGAAGCACCTTTTTTCACTTTTCCCCAGCACCGGCCTCCAATATGGCGAACGTCCGCAGCTGACTCCCACAGCCAAGGTGGCAGCCAGAACAACCCTTGCTTTTTATGAACGCCTCTGGGAACTACTTGCATTGCCACCCAGACTTTGGGGCTGCGGGCTTTCCTGGCCACGCTATCCTCAAAAGCACCTTTTTTTCACTTTTCCCCAGCATTGGCCTCCAATATGCCGAACGTCCGGAGCTGACTCCCACAGCCAAGGTGGCAGCCAGAACAACCCTTGCTTTTTATGAACGCCTCTGGGAACTACTTGCATTGCCACCCAGACTTTGGGGCTGCGGGCTTTCCTGGCCAACCTATCCTCAAAAGCACCTTTTTTTCCCTTTTTCCCAGCACCGGCCTCCAATATGCCGAACGTCCGCAGCTGACTCCCACAGCCAAGGTGGCAGCCAGAACAACCCTTGCTTTTTATGAACGCCTCTGGGAACTACTTGCATTGCCACCCAGACTTTGGGGCTGCGGGCTTTCCTGGCCACCCTATCCTCAAAAGCACCTTTTTTTCACTTTTTCCCAGCACCGGCCTCCAATATGCCGTACGTCCTGGCCTGGCTCCCACAGCCAAGGTGGCAGCCAGAACAACTCTTGCTTTTTATGAACGCCTCTGGGAACTACTTGCATTGCCACCCAGACTTTGGGGCTGCGGGCTTTCCTGGCCACTCTATCCTCAAAAGCACCTTTTTTTCACTTTTTCCCAGCACTGGCCTCTAATATGCCCAACGTCCGCAGCTGACTCCCACAGCCAAGGTGGCAGCCAGAACAACCCTTGCTTTTTATGAACGCCTCTGGGAACTACTTGCATTGCCACCCAGACTTTGGGGCTGCGGGCTTTCCTGGCCAACCTATCCTCAAAAGCACCTTTTTTTCACTTTTCCCCAGCACCGGCCTCCAATATGCCGAACGTCCGCAGCTGACTCCCACAGCCAAGGTGGCAGCCAGAACAACCCTTGCTTTTTATGAACGCCTCTGGGAACTACTTGCATTGCCACCCAGACTTTGGGGCTGCGGGCTTTCCTGGCCACTCTATCCTCAAAAGCACCTTTTTTTCACTTTTTCCCAGCACCGGCCTCCAATATGGCGAACGTCCGGAGCTGACTCCCACAGCCAAGGTGGCAGCCAGAACAACTCTTGCTTTTTATGAACGCCTCTGGGAACTACTTGCATTGCCACCCAGACTTTGGGGCTGCGGGCTTTCCTGGCCACTCTATTCTCAAAAGCACCTTTTTTTCACTTTTCCCCAGCATCGGCCTCCAATATGCTGAACGTCCGCAGCTGACTCCCACAGCCAAGGTGGCAGCCAGAACAACTCTTGCTTTTTATGAACGCCTCTGGGAACTACTTGCATTGCCACCCAGACTTTGGGGCTGCGGGCTTTCCTGGCCACCCTATCCTCAAAAGCACCTTTTTTTCACTTTTTCCCAGCACCGGCCTCCAATATGCCGAACGTCCTGGCCTGGCTCCCACAGCCAAGGTGGCAGCCAGAACAACTCTTGCTTTTTATGAACGCCTCTGGGAACTACTTGCATTGCCACCCAGACTTTGGGGCTGTGGGCTTTCCTGGCCACCCTATCCTCAAAAGCACCTTTTTTTCACTTTTCCCCAGCACCGGCCTCCAATATGCTGAACGTCCGCAGCTGACTCCCACAGCCAAGGTGGCAGCCAGAACAACCCTTGCTTTTTATGAACGCCTCTGGGAACTACTTGCATTGCCACCCAGACTTTGGGGCTGCGGGCTTTCCTGGCCACCCTATCCTCAAAAGCACCTTTTTTTCACTTTTCCCCAGCATTGGCCTCCAATATGGCGAACATCCGGAGCTGACTCCCACAGCCAAGGTGGCAGCCAGAACAACTCTTGCTTTTTATGAACGCCTCTGGGAACTACTTGCATTGCCACCCAGACTTTGGGGCTGCGGGCTTTCCTGGCCACCCTATCCTCAAAAGCACCTTTTTTTCACTTTTTCCCAGCACCGGCCTCCAATATGCCGAACGTCCTGGCCTCGCTCCCACAGCCAAGGTGGCAGCCAGAACAACCCTTGCTTTTTATGAACGCCTCTGGGAACTACTTGCATTGCCACCCAGACTTTGGGGCTGCGGGCTTTCCTGGCCACCCTATCCTCAAAAGCACCTTTTTTTCACTTTTTCCCAGCACCGGCCTCCGATATGCCGAACGTCCTGGCCTCGCTCCCACAGCCAAGGTGGCAGCCAGAACAACTCTTGCTTTTTATGAACGCCTCTGGGAACTACTTGCATTGCCTCCCAGACTTTGGGGCTGCGGGCTTTCCTGGCCACCCTATCCTCAAAAGCACCTTTTTTTCACTTTTTCCCAGCACCGGCCTCCAATATGCCGAACGTCCGGAGCTGACTCCCACAGCCAAGGTGGCAGCCAGAACAACTCTTGCTTTTTATGAACGCCTCTGGGAACTACTTGCATTGCCACCCAGACTTTGGGGCTGCGGGCTTTCCTGGCCACTCTATTCTCAAAAGCACCTTTTTTTCACTTTTTCCCAGCACCGGCCTCCAATATGGCGAACGTCCGGAGCTGACTCCCACAGCCAAGGTGGCAGCCAGAACAACCCTTGCTTTTTATGAACGCCTCTGGGAACTACTTGCATTGCCACCCAGACTTTGGGGCTGCGGGCTTTCCTGGCCACTCTATTCTCAAAAGCAGCTTTTTTTCACTTTTTCCCAGCATCAGCCTCCAATATGCCGAACGTCCGGAGCTGACTCCCACAGCCAAGGTGGCAGCCAGAACAACCCTTGCTTTTTATGAACGCCTCTGGGAACTACTTGCATTGCCACCCAGACTTTGGGGCTGCGGGCTTTCCTGGCCACCCTATCCTCAAAAGCACCTTTTTTTCACTTTTTCCCAGCACCGGCCTCCAATATGGCGAACGTCCGCAGCTGACTCCCACAGCCAAGGTGGCAGCCAGAACAACCCTTGCTTTTTATGAACGCCTCTGGGAACTACTTGCATTGCCACCCAGACTTTGGGGCTGCGGGCTTTCCTGGCCACTCTATCCTCAAAAGCACCTTTTTTTCACTTTTTCCCAGCACTGGCCTCTAATATGCCCAACGTCCGCAGCTGACTCCCACAGCCAAGGTGGCAGCCAGAACAACCCTTGCTTTTTATGAACGCCTCTGGGAACTACTTGCATTGCCACCCAGACTTTGGGGCTGTGGGCTTTCCTGGCCACTCTATCCTCAAAAGCACCTTTTTTTCACTTTTCCCCAGCACCGGCCTCCAATATGGCGAACGTCCGGAGCTGACTCCCACAGCCAAGGTGGCAGCCAGAACAACCCTTGCTTTTTATGAACGCCTCTGGGAACTACTTGCATTGCCACCCAGACTTTGGGGCTGTGGGCTTTCCTGGCCACTCTATTCTCAAAAGCACCTTTTTTTCACTTTTTCCCAGCATCGGCCTCCAATATGGCGAACGTCCGCAGCTGACTCCCACAGCCAAGGTGGCAGCCAGAACAACCCTTGCTTTTTATGAACGCCTCTGGGCAATACTAGCATTGCCACCCAGACTTTGGGGCTGCGGGCTTTCCTGGCCACCCTATCCTCAAAAGCACCTTTTTTTCACTTTTTCCCAGCACCGGCCTCCAATATGCCGAACGTCCTGGCCTCGCTCCCACAGCCAAGGTGGCAGCCAGAACAACCCTTGCTTTTTATGAACGCCTCTGGGAACTACTTGCATTGCCACCCAGACTTTGGGGCTGCGGGCTTTCCTGGCCACCCTATCCTCAAAAGCACCTTTTTTTCACTTTTTCCCAGCACCGGCCTCCGATATGCCGAACGTCCTGGCCTCGCTCCCACAGCCAAGGTGGCAGCCAGAACAACTCTTGCTTTTTATGAACGCCTCTGGGAACTACTTGCATTGCCTCCCAGACTTTGGGGCTGCGGGCTTTCCTGGCCACCCTATCCTCAAAAGCACCTTTTTTTCACTTTTCCCCAGCACCGGCCTCCAATATGCCGAACGTCCGGAGCTGACTCCCACAGCCAAGGTGGCAGCCAGAACAACTCTTGCTTTTTATGAACGCCTCTGGGAACTACTTGCATTGCCACCCAGACTTTGGGGCTGCGGGCTTTCCTGGCCACTCTATCCTCAAAAGCACCTTTTTTTCACTTTTCCCAGCATCGGCCTCCAATATGCCGAACGTCCTGGCCTGGCTCCCACACCCAAGGTGGCAGCCAGAACAACTCTTGCTTTTTATGAACACCTCTGGGAACTACTTGCATTGCCACCCAGACTTTGGGGCTGCGGGCTTTCCTGGCCACTCTATCCTCAAAAGCACCTTTTTTTCACTTTTCCCCAGCACCGGCCTCCAATATGCTGAACGTCCGGAGCTGGCTCCCACAGCCAAGGTGGCAGCCAGAACAACCCTTGCTTTTTATGAACGCCTCTGGGAACTACTTGCATTGCCACCCAGACTTTGGGGCTGCGGGCTTTCCTGGCCACTCTATCCTCAAAAGCACCTTTTTTTCACTTTTCCCCAGCACCGGCCTCCAATATGCTGAACGTCCGCAGCTGACTCCCACAGCCAAGGTGGCAGCCAGAACAACTCTTGCTTTTTATGAACACCTCTGGGAACTACTTGCATTGCCACCCAGACTTTGGGGCTGCGGGCTTTCCTGGCCACTCTATACCCAGAAGCACCTTTTTTCACTTTTCCCCAGCACCGGCCTCCAATATGCCGAACGTCCGCAGCTGACTCCCACAGCCAAGGTGGCAGCCAGAACAACCCTTGCTTTTTATGAACGCCTCTGGGAACTACTTGCATTGCCACCCAGACTTTGGGGCTGCGGGCTTTCCTGGCCACGCTATCCTCAAAAGCACCTTTTTTTCACTTTTCCCCAGCATTGGCCTCCAATATGCCGAACGTCCGGAGCTGACTCCCACAGCCAAGGTGGCAGCCAGAACAACTCTTGCTTTTTATGAACGCCTCTGGGAACTACTTGCATTGCCACCCAGACTTTGGGGCTGCGGGCTTTCCTGGCCACTCTATCCTCAAAAGCACCTTTTTTTCCCTTTTTCCCAGCACCGGCCTCCAATATGCCGAACGTCCGCAGCTGACTCCCACAGCCAAGGTGGCAGCCAGAACAACCCTTGCTTTTTATGAACGCCTCTGGGAACTACTTGCATTGCCACCCAGACTTTGGGGCTGCGGGCTTTCCTGGCTACCCTATCCTCAAAAGCACCTTTTTTTCACTTTTTCCCAGCACCGGCCTCCAATATGCCGTACGTCCTGGCCTGGCTCCCACAGCCAAGGTGGCAGCCAGAACAACTCTTGCTTTTTATGAACGCCTCTGGGAACTACTTGCATTGCCACCCAGACTTTGGGGCTGCGGGCTTTCCTGGCCACTCTATCCTCAAAAGCACCTTTTTTTCACTTTTTCCCAGCACTGGCCTCTAATATGCCCAACGTCCGCAGCTGACTCCCACAGCCAAGGTGGCAGCCAGAACAACCCTTGCTTTTTATGAACGCCTCTGGGAACTACTTGCATTGCCACCCAGACTTTGGGGCTGCGGGCTTTCCTGGCCAACCTATCCTCAAAAGCACCTTTTTTTCACTTTTCCCCAGCACCGGCCTCCAATATGCCGAACGTCCGCAGCTGACTCCCACAGCCAAGGTGGCAGCCAGAACAACCCTTGCTTTTTATGAACGCCTCTGGGAACTACTTGCATTGCCACCCAGACTTTGGGGCTGCGGGCTTTCCTGGCCACCCTATCCTCAAAAGCACCTTTTTTTCACTTTTCCCCAGCATTGGCCTCCAATATGGCGAACATCCGGAGCTGACTCCCACAGCCAAGGTGGCAGCCAGAACAACTCTTGCTTTTTATGAACGCCTCTGGGAACTACTTGCATTGCCACCCAGACTTTGGGCTGCGGGCTTTCCTGGCCACCCTATCCTCAAAAGCACCTTTTTTTCACTTTTTCCCAGCACCGGCCTCCAATATGCCGAACGTCCTGGCCTCGCTCCCACAGCCAAGGTGGCAGCCAGAACAACTCTTGCTTTTTATGAACGCCTCTGGGAACTACTTGCATTGCCACCCAGACTTTGGGGCTGCGGGCTTTCCTGGCCACCCTATCCTCAAAAGCACCTTTTTTTCACTTTTTCCCAGCACCGGCCTCCGATATGCCGAACGTCCTGGCCTCGCTCCCACAGCCAAGGTGGCAGCCAGAACAACTCTTGCTTTTTATGAACGCCTCTGGGAACTACTTGCATTGCCTCCCAGACTTTGGGGCTGCGGGCTTTCCTGGCCACCCTATCCTCAAAAGCACCTTTTTTTCACTTTTCCCCAGCACCGGCCTCCAATATGCCGAACGTCCGGAGCTGACTCCCACAGCCAAGGTGGCAGCCAGAACAACTCTTGCTTTTTATGAACGCCTCTGGGAACTACTTGCATTGCCACCCAGACTTTGGGGCTGCGGGCTTTCCTGGCCACTCTATCCTCAAAAGCACCTTTTTTTCACTTTTCCCCAGCATCGGCCTCCAATATGCCGAACGTCCTGGCCTGGCTCCCACACCCAAGGTGGCAGCCAGAACAACTCTTGCTTTTTATGAACGCCTCTGGGAACTACTTGCATTGCCACCCAGACTTTGGGGCTGCGGGCTTTCCTGGCCACTCTATCCTCAAAAGCACCTTTTTTTCACTTTTCCCCAGCACCGGCCTCCAATATGCTGAACGTCCGGAGCTGGCTCCCACAGCCAAGGTGGCAGCCAGAACAACCCTTGCTTTTTATGAACGCCTCTGGGAACTACTTGCATTGCCACCCAGACTTTGGGGCTGCGGGCTTTCCTGGCCACTCTATCCTCAAAAGCACCTTTTTTTCACTTTTCCCCAGCACCGGCCTCCAATATGCTGAACGTCCGCAGCTGACTCCCACAGCCAAGGTGGCAGCCAGAACAACTCTTGCTTTTTATGAACACCTCTGGGAACTACTTGCATTGCCACCCAGACTTTGGGGCTGCGGGCTTTCCTGGCCACTCTATACCCAGAAGCACCTTTTTTCACTTTTCCCCAGCACCGGCCTCCAATATGGCGAACGTCCGGAGCTGACTCCCACAGCCAAGGTGGCAGCCAGAACAACCCTTGCTTTTTATGAACGCCTCTGGGAACTACTTGCATTGCCACCCAGACTTTGGGGCTGCGGGCTTTCCTGGCCACGCTATCCTCAAAAGCACCTTTTTTTCACTTTTCCCCAGCATTGGCCTCCAATATGCCGAACGTCCGGAGCTGACTCCCACAGCCAAGGTGGCAGCCAGAACAACTCTTGCTTTTTATGAACGCCTCTGGGAACTACTTGCATTGCCACCCAGACTTTGGGGCTGCGGGCTTTCCTGGCCAACCTATCCTCAAAAGCACCTTTTTTTCCCTTTTTCCCAGCACCGGCCTCCAATATGCCGAACGTCCGCAGCTGACTCCCACAGCCAAGGTGGCAGCCAGAACAACCCTTGCTTTTTATGAACGCCTCTGGGAACTACTTGCATTGCCACCCAGACTTTGGGGCTGCGGGCTTTCCTGGCCACCCTATCCTCAAAAGCACCTTTTTTTCACTTTTTCCCAGCACCGGCCTCCAATATGCCGTACGTCCTGGCCTGGCTCCCACAGCCAAGGTGGCAGCCAGAACAACTCTTGCTTTTTATGAACGCCTCTGGGAACTACTTGCATTGCCACCCAGACTTTGGGGCTGCGGGCTTTCCTGGCCACTCTATCCTCAAAAGCACCTTTTTTTCACTTTTTCCCAGCACTGGCCTCTAATATGCCCAACGTCCGCAGCTGACTCCCACAGCCAAGGTGGCAGCCAGAACAACCCTTGCTTTTTATGAACGCCTCTGGGAACTACTTGCATTGCCACCCAGACTTTGGGGCTGCGGGCTTTCCTGGCCAACCTATCCTCAAAAGCACCTTTTTTTCACTTTTCCCCAGCACCGGCCTCCAATATGCCGAACGTCCGCAGCTGACTCCCACAGCCAAGGTGGCAGCCAGAACAACCCTTGCTTTTTATGAACGCCTCTGGGAACTACTTGCATTGCCACCCAGACTTTGGGGCTGCGGGCTTTCCTGGCCACCCTATCCTCAAAAGCACCTTTTTTTCACTTTTTCCCAGCACCGGCCTCCAATATGGCGAACGTCCGGAGCTGACTCCCACAGCCAAGGTGGCAGCCAGAACAACTCTTGCTTTTTATGAACGCCTCTGGGAACTACTTGCATTGCCACCCAGACTTTGGGGCTGCGGGCTTTCCTGGCCACTCTATTCTCAAAAGCACCTTTTTTTCACTTTTCCCCAGCATCGGCCTCCAATATGCTGAACGTCCGCAGCTGACTCCCACAGCCAAGGTGGC
>NW_027415732.1:0-26796 GCF_964106895.1 Numenius arquata
GGGCCTGTAGGGTTGTGTAAGTGCCCGCAGGGGTTGGTAGGAGCTTGTAGGGTGCCATATGTTTCCGTAGGGTTGTATAGGGTTCCGTAGGGGCCTGTGGTGTTCCCTAGGGGCCTGTAGAGTCTCGTACGGTTCCGTAGGGGCCTGTGGTGTTCCCTAGGGGCCTGTAGAGTCTCGTACAGTTCCGTAGGGTCCTGTAGGTTTCCATAAGCGGCCGCAGAGGTCTGAAGGGGCCCGTACTGTTCCGTAAGGATCCACAGGGCTCCGTAGAGCTTCGTAGGTTCCCTAGAGGCCTGTAGAGTACCGCAGGAGCCAGTAGTGTTCTGTCGGGGCCCGTAGGGTTCCTTCCGTAGGGGCTGGCAGTGTTCCGTAGGGGCCTCTAGGGTTGAGTAAGTGCCCGCAGACGTCTGTGGGATTCTGTAAGGTTCTGGAGGGTTCTGCAGGGTTCCGTAGGGGCCCGTAGAGTTCCGTAGTGGCTGGTAAAGTTCCGTAGGGCCCTGTGGGGTTCTGTATGGACCTGTAGGGTTCCGTAGGGGCCTGCAGGGTTCTGTAAGTGCCCGCAGGTGTCTGTAGGGTTCCGTAGGGGTCTGTAGGGTTCCGTAGGGGTCTGTAGGGTTCCGTAGGAGCCCATAGGGTTTTAGTGAGGTTCCGTTGTGTTGCTAAGGGTCTTGTAGAGTGCTGTCGGGTCCTGGAGTATTCTGTAAAGTTCCAGAGGGGCTTGTAGGGTTCCGTCAAAATCTGTAGGGTTCCCTAAGGGCGCGTAGAGTCCCGTAGATTTCCGTAGGGGCCTCTAGGGTTGAGTAAGTGCCCGCAGGAGTCTGTAGGAGTCTGTGGGATTCTGTAAGGTTCCGGAGCGTTCTGCAGGGTTCCGTAGGGGCCCGTAGAGTTCCGTAGTGGCTGGTAAAGTTCCGTAGGGCCCTGTACCGTTCCGTAACTGCCTGCAAGGGTCTTTAGGCTTCCGTAGGGGCTGGTAGGGTTCCATAAAGTTCCGTGGGTTCCTGCAGAGGTCTGCAAGTGCCCGCAAGGGCCTGTAGGGGCCCACAGTGTTTCTGTCAGGTTCCGTAGAGTTCCGTAGGGGCCATAGGTTTCTGTAGTGGCTGGTAGTATTCCGTAGGGGTCTGTAGGGTTCCGTAGGCACCTGCAGTGTTCTGTAGGAGCCCATAGGGTTTTAGTGAGGTTCCGTTGTGTTGCTAAGGGTCTTGTAGAGTGCTGTCGGGTCCTGGAGTATTCTGTAGGGTTCCAGAGGAGATCGTAGGGTTCCGTCAAAATCTGTAGGGTTCCCTAGGGGCCCATAGAGTCCCGTAGATTTCCGTAGGGACCTGTAGGGTTGTGTAAGTGCCCGCAGGTGGTTGGTAGGAGCTTGTAGGGTGCCATATATTTCAGGAGGGTTGTGTAGGGTTCCGTAGGGGCCCGTAGAGTTCCGTAGTGGCTGGTAAAGTTCCGTAGGGTCCTGTGGGGTTCTGTATGGACCTGTAGGGTTCCATAGGGGCCTGCAGGGTTCTGTAAGTGCCCGCAGGTGTCTGTAGGGTTCCGTAGGGGTCTGTAGGGTTCCGTAGGCACCTGCAGTGTTCTGTAGGAGCCCATAGGGTTTTAGTGAGGTTCCGTTGTGTTGCTAAGGGTCTTGTAGAGTGCTGTCGGGTCCTGGAGTATTCTGTAGGGTTCCAGCGGGGCTCGTAGGGTTCCGTCAAAATCTGTAGGGTTCCCTAGGGGCGTGTAGAGTCCCGTAGATTTCCGTAGGGGCCTGTAGGGTTGTGTAAGTGCCCGCAGGCGTTGGTAGGAGCTTGTAGGGTTCCATAAGTTTCCAGAGGGTTGTGTAGGGTTCCGTAGGGGCCTGTGGTGTTCCCTAGGGGCCTGTAGAGTCTCGTACGGTTCCGTAGGGGCCTGTGGTGTTCCCTAGGGGCCTGTAGAGTCTCGTACAGTTCCGTAGGGGCCTGTAGGTTTCCATAAGCACCCGCAGAGGTCTGAAGGGGCCCGTACTGTTCCGTAAGGATCCACAGGGCTCCGTAGAGCTTCGTAGGTTCCCTAGAGGCCTGTAGAGTACCGCAGGAGCCAGTAGTGTTCTGTAGGGGCCCGTAGGGTTCCTTCCGTAGGGGCTGGCAGTGTTCCGTAGGGGCCTCTAGGGTTGAGTAAGTGCCCGCAGACGTCTGTAGGAATCCGTGGGATTCTGTAAGGTTCTGGAGGGTTCTGCAGGGTTCCGTAGGGGCCCGTAGAGTTCCGTAGTGGCTGGTAAAGTTCCGTAGGGCCCTGTACCGTTCCGTAACTGCCTGCAAGGGTCTTTAGGCTTCCGTAGGGGCTGGTAGGGTTCCATAAAGTTCCGTGGGTTCCTGCAGAGTTCTGCAAGTGCCCGCAAGGGCCTGTAGGGGCCCACAGTGTTTCTGTCAGGTTCCGTAGAGTTCCGTAGGGGCCATAGGTTTCCGTAGTGGCTGGTACTATTCCGTAGGGGTCTGTAGGGTTCCGTAGGCACCTGCAGTGTTCTGTAGGAGCCCATAGGGTTTTAGTGAGGTTCCGTTGTGTTGCTAAGGGTCTTGTAGAGTGCTGTCGGGTCCTGGAGCATTCTGTAGGGTTCCAGAGGGGCTTGTAGGGTTCCATCAAAATCTGTAGGCTTCCCTAGGGGCCCGTAGAGTCCCGTAGATTTCCGTAGGGGCCTGTAGGGTTGTGTAAGTGCCCGCAGGGGTTAGTAGGAGCTTGTAGGGTTCCATAAGTTTCCAGAGGGTTGTGTAGGGTTCCGTAGGGGCCGGTGGTGTTCCCTAGGGGCCTGTAGAGTCTCGTACGGTTCCGTAGGGGCCTGTGGTGTTCCCTAGGGGCCTGTAGAGTCTCGTACAGTTCCGTAGGGTCCTGTAGGTTTCCATAAGCGCCCGCAGAGGTCTGAAGGGGCCCGTACTGTTCCGTAAGGATCCACAGGGCTCCGTAGAGCTTCGTAGGTTCCCTAGAGGCCTGTAGAGTACCGCAGGAGCCAGTAGTGTTCTGTAGGGGCCCGTAGGGTTCCTTCCGTAGGGGCTGGCAGTGTTCCGTAGGGGCCTCTAGGGTTGAGTAAGTGCCTGCAGACGTCTGTGGGATTCTGTAAGGTTCTGGAGGGTTCTGCAGGGTTCCGTAGGGGCCCGTAGAGTTCCGTAGTGGCTGGTAAAGTTCCGTAGGGCCCTGTACCGTTCCGTAACTGCCTGCAAGGGTCTTTAGGCTTCCGTAGGGGCTGGTAGGGTTCCATAAAGTTCCGTGGGTTCCTGCAGAGTTCTGCAAGTGCCCGCAAGGGCCTGTAGGGGCCCACAGTGTTTCTGTCAGGTTCCGTAGAGTTCCGTAGGGGCCATAGGTTTCCGTAGTGGCTGGTAGTATTCCGTAGGGGTCTGTAGGGTTCCGTAGGCACCTGCAGTGTTCTGTAGGAGCCCATAGGGTTTTAGTGAGGTTCCGTTGTGTTGCTAAGGGTCTTGTAGAGTGCTGTCGGGTCCTGGAGTATTCTGTAGGGTTCCAGAGGGGCTCGTAGGGTTCCGTCAAAATCTGTAGGGTTCCCTAGGGGCCCATAGAGTCCCGTAGATTTCCGTAGGGACCTGTAGGGTTGTGTAAGTGCCCGCAGGGGGTGGTAGGAGCTTGTAGGGTGCCATATATATCCGGAGGGTTGTGTAGGGTTCCGTAGGGGCCGCTGGTGTTCCCTAGGGGCCTGTAGAGTCTCGTACGGTTCCGTAGAGGCCTGTGGTGTTCCCTAGGGGCCTGTAGAGTCTCATACAGTTCCGTAGGGGCCTGTAGGTTTCCATAAGCGCCCGCAGAGGTCTGAAGGGGCCCGTACTGTTCCGTAAGGATCCACAGGGCTCCGTAGAGCTTCGTAGGTTCCCTAGAGGCCTGTAGAGTACCGCAGGAGCCAGTAGTGTTCTGTAGGAGCCCATAGGGTTCCTTCCGTAGGGGCTGGCAGTGTTCCGTAGGGGCCTCTAGGGTTGAGTAAGTGCCCGCAGACGTCTGTAGGAATCCGTGGGATTCTGTAAGGTTCTGGAGGGTTCTGCAGGGTTCCGTAGGGGCCCGTAGAGTTCCGTAGTGGCTGGTAAAGTTCCGTAGGGTCCTGTGGGGTTCTGTATGGACCTGTAGGGTTCCGTAGGGGCCTGCAGGGTTCTGTAAGTGCCCGCAGGTGTCTGTAGGGTTCCGTAGGGGTCTGTAGGGTTCCGTAGGCACCTGCAGTGTTCTGTAGGAGCCCATAGGGTTTTAGTGAGGTTCCGTTGTGTTGCTAAGGGTCTTATAGAGTGCTGTCGGGTCCTGGAGTATTCTGTAGGGTTCCAGAGGGGATCGTAGGGTTCCGTCAAAATCTGTAGGCTTCCCTCGGGGCCCGTAGAGTCCCGTAGATTTCCGTAGGGGCCTCTAGGGTTGAGTAAGTGCCCGCAGGAGTCTGTAGGAGTCTGTGGGATTCTGTAAGGTTCCGGAGCGTTCTGCAGGGTTCCGTAGGGGCCCGTAGAGTTCCGTAGTGGCTGGTAAAGTTCCGTAGGGCCCTGTACCGTTCCGTAACTGCCTGCAAGGGTCTTTAGGCTTCTGTAGGGGCTGGTAGGGTTCCATAAAGTTCCGTGGGTTCCTGCAGAGGTCTGCAAGTGCCCGCAAGGGCCTGTAGGGGCCCACAGTGTTTCTGTCAGGTTCCGTAGAGTTCCGTAGGGGCCATAGGTTTCCGTAGTGGCTGGTAGTATTCCGTAGGGGTCTGTAGGGTTCCGTAGGCACCTGCAGTGTTCTGTAGGAGCCCATAGGGTTTTAGTGAGGTTCCGTTGTGTTGCTAAGGGTCTTGTAGAGTGCTGTCGGGTCCTGGAGTATTCTGTAGGGTTCCAGAGGGGCTCGTAGGGTTCCGTCAAAATCTGTAGGGTTCCCTAGGGGCCCGTAGAGTCCCGTAGATTTCCGTAGGGACCTGTAGGGTTGTGTAAGTGCCCGCAGGGGGTGGTAGGAGCTTGTAGGGTGCCATATATTTCCGGAGGGTTGTGTAGGGTTCCGTAGGGGCCGCTGGTGTTCCCTAGGGGCCTGTAGAGTCTCGTACGGTTCCGTAGGGGCCTGTGGTGTTCCCTAGGGGCCTGTAGAGTCTCATACAGTTCCGTAGGGTCCTGTAGGTTTCCATAAGCGCCCGCAGAGGTCTGAAGGGGCCCGTACTGTTCCGTAAGGATCCATAGGGCTCCGTAGAGCTTCGTAGGTTCCCTAGAGGCCTGTAGAGTACCGCAGGAGCCAGTAGTGTTCTGTAGGGGCCCGTAGGGTTCCTTCCGTAGGGGCTGGCAGTGTTCCGTAGGGGCCTCTAGGGTTGAGTAAGTGCCCGCAGACGTCTGTAGGAATCCGTGGGATTCTGTAAGGTTCTGGAGGGTTCTGCAGGGTTCCGTAGGGGCCCGTAGAGTTCCGTAGTGGCTGGTAAAGTTCCGTAGGGCCCTGTACCGTTCCGTAACTGCCTGCAAGGGTCTTTAGGCTTCCGTAGGGGCTGGTAGGGTTCCATAAAGTTCCGTGGGTTCCTGCAGAGGTCTGCAAGTGCCCGCAAGGGCCTGTAGGGGCCCACAGTGTTTCTGTCAGGTTCCGTAGAGTTCCGTAGGGGCCATAGGTTTCCGTAGTGGCTGGTAGTATTCCGTAGGGGTCTGTAGGGTTCCGTAGGCACCTGCAGTGTTCTGTAGGAGCCCATAGGGTTTTAGTGAGGTTCCGTTGTGTTGCTAAGGGTCTTGTAGAGTGCTGTCGGGTCCTGGAGTATTCTGTAGGGTTCCAGAGGGGCTTGTAGGGTTCCATCAAAATCTGTAGGCTTCCCTAGGGGCCCGTAGAGTCCCGTAGATTTCCGTAGGGGCCTGTAGGGTTGTGTAAGTGCCCGCAGGGGTTGGTAGGAGCTTGTAGGGTTCCATAAGTTTCCAGAGGGTTGTGTAGGGTTCCGTAGGGGCCGCTGGTGTTCCCTAGGGGCCTGTAGAGTCTCGTACGGTTCCGTAGGGGCCTGTGGTGTTCCCTAGGGGCCTGTAGAGTCTCGTACAGTTCCGTAGGGTCCTGTAGGTTTCCATAAGCGCCCGCAGAGGTCTGAAGGGGCCCGTACTGTTCCGTAAGGATCCAGAGGGCTCCGTAGAGCTTCGTAGGTTCCCTAGAGGCCTGTAGAGTACCGCAGGAGCCAGTAGTGTTCTGTAGGGGCCCGTAGGGTTCCTTCCGTAGGGGCTGGCAGTGTTCCGTAGGGGCCTCTAGGGTTGAGTAAGTGCCCGCAGACGTCTGTAGGAATCCGTGGGATTCTGTAAGGTTCTGGAGGGTTCTGCAGGGTTCCGTAGGGGCCCGTAGAGTTCCGTAGTGGCTGGTAAAGTTCCGTAGGGTCCTGTGGGGTTCTGTATGGACCTGTAGGGTTCCGTAGGGGCCTGCAGGGTTCTGTAAGTGCCCGCAGGTGTCTGTAGGGTTCCGTAGGGGTCTGTAGGGTTCCGTAGGCACCTGCAGTGTTCTGTAGGAGCCCATAGGGTTTTAGTGAGGTTCCGTTGTGTTGCTAAGGGTCTTATAGAGTGCTGTCGGGTCCTGGAGTATTCTGTAGGGTTCCAGAGGGGATCGTAGGGTTCCGTCAAAATCTGTAGGGTTCCCTAGCGGCCCATAGAGTCCCGTAGATTTCCGTAGGGGCCTCTAGGGTTGAGTAAGTGCCCGCAGGGGTTGGTAGGAGCTTGTAGGGTTCCATAAGTTTCCAGAGGGTTGTGTAGGGTTCCGTAGGGGCCTGTGGTGTTCCCTAGGGGCCTGTAGAGTCTCGTACAGTTCCGTAGGGTCCTGTAGGTTTCCATAAGCGCCCGCAGAGGTCTGAAGGGGCCCGTACTGTTCCGTAAGGATCCATAGGGCTCCGTAGAGCTTCGTAGGTTCCCTAGAGGCCTGTAGAGTACCGCAGGAGCCAGTAGTGTTCTGTAGGGGCCCGTAGGGTTCCTTCCGTAGGGGCTGGCAGTGTTCCGTAGGGGCCTCTAGGGTTGAGTAAGTGCCCGCAGACGTCTGTAGGAATCCGTGGGATTCTGTAAGGTTCTGGAGGGTTCTGCAGGGTTCCGTAGGGGCCCGTAGAGTTCCGTAGTGGCTGGTAAAGTTCCGTAGGGCCCTGTACCGTTCCGTAACTGCCTGCAAGGGTCTTTAGGCTTCCGTAGGGGCTGGTAGGGTTCCATAAAGTTCCGTGGCTTCCTGCAGAGTTCTGCAAGTGCCCGCAAGGGCCTGTAGGGGCCCACAGTGTTTCTGTCAGGTTCCGTAGAGTTCCGTAGGGGCCATAGGTTTCCGTAGTGGCTGGTAGTATTCCGTAGGGGTCTGTAGGGTTCCGTAGGCACCTGCAGTGTTCTGTAGGAGCCCATAGGGTTTTAGTGAGGTTCCGTTTTGTTGCTAAGGGTCTTGTAGAGTGCTGTCGGGTCCTGGAGTATTCTGTAGGGTTCCAGAGGGGCTCGTAGGGTTCCATCAAAATCTGTAGGGTTCCCTAGGGGCCCGTAGAGTCCCGTAGATTTCCGTAGGGGCCTGTAGGGTTGTGTAAGTGCCCGCAGGGGTTGGTAGGAGCTTGTAGGGTTCCATAAGTTTCCAGAGGGTTGTGTAGGGTTCCGTAGAGGCCTGTGGTGTTCCCTAGGGGCCTGTAGAGTCTCGTACGGTTCCGTAGAGGCCTGTGGTGTTCCCTAGGGGCCTGTAGAGTCTCGTACAGTTCCATAGGGTCCTGTAGGTTTCCATAAGCGCCCGCAGAGGTCTGAAGGGGCCCGTACTGTTCCGTAAGGATCCATAGGGCTCCGTAGAGCTTCGTAGGTTCCCTAGAGGCCTGTAGAGTACTGCAGGAGCCAGTAGTGTTCTGTAGGAGCCCATAGGGTTCCTTCCGTAGGGGCTGGCAGTGTTCCGTAGGGGCCTCTAGGGTTGAGTAAGTGCCCGCAGACGTCTGTAGGAATCCGTGGGATTCTGTAAGGTTCTGGAGGGTTCTGCAGGGTTCCGTAGGGGCCCGTAGAGTTCCGTAGTGGCTGGTAAAGTTCCGTAGGGTCCTGTGGGGTTCTGTATGGACCTGTAGGGTTCCGTAGGGGCCTGCAGGGTTCTGTAAGTGCCCGCAGGTGTCTGTAGGGTTCCGTAGGGGTCTGTAGGGTTCCGTAGGCACCTGCAGTGTTCTGTAGGAGCCCATAGGGTTTTAGTGAGGTTCCGTTGTGTTGCTAAGGGTCTTATAGAGTGCTGTCGGGTCCTGGAGTATTCTGTAGGGTTCCAGAGGGGATCGTAGGGTTCCGTCAAAATCTGTAGGCTTCCCTCGGGGCCCGTAGAGTCCCGTAGATTTCCGTAGGGGCCTCTAGGGTTGAGTAAGTGCCCGCAGGAGTCTGTAGGAGTCTGTGGGATTCTGTAAGGTTCCGGAGCGTTCTGCAGGGTTCCGTAGGGGCCCGTAGAGTTCCGTAGTGGCTGGTAAAGTTCCGTAGGGCCCTGTACCGTTCCGTAACTGCCTGCAAGGGTCTTTAGGCTTCTGTAGGGGCTGGTAGGGTTCCATAAAGTTCCGTGGGTTCCTGCAGA
This sequence comes from Numenius arquata, assembly GCF_964106895.1. Lineage (NCBI taxonomy): Eukaryota > Metazoa > Chordata > Aves > Charadriiformes > Scolopacidae > Numenius > Numenius arquata. Next base: position 8,428 of record NW_027415732.1, read on the forward strand.
GGTCTGCAAGTGCCCGCAAGGGCCTGTAGGGGCCCACAGTGTTTCTGTCAGGTTCCGTAGAGTTCCGTAGGGGCCATAGGTTTCCGTAGTGGCTGGTAGTATTCCGTAGGGGTCTGTAGGGTTCCGTAGGCACCTGCAGTGTTCTGTAGGAGCCCATAGGGTTTTAGTGAGATTCCGTTGTGTTGCTAAGGGTCTTGTAGAGTGCTGTCGGGTCCTGGAGTATTCTGTAGGGTTCCAGAGGGGCTCGTAGGGTTCCGTCAAAATCTGTAGGGTTCCCTAGGGGCCCATAGAGTCCCGTAGATTTCCGTAGGGACCTGTAGGGTTGTGTAAGTGCCCGCAGGGGGTGGTAGGAGCTTGTAGGGTGCCATATATTTCCGGAGGGTTGTGTAGGGTTCCGTAGGGGCCGCTGGTGTTCCCTAGGGGCCTGTAGAGTCTCGTACGGTTCCGTAGGGGCCTGTGGTGTTCCCTAGGGGCCTGTAGAGTCTCATACAGTTCCGTAGGGTCCTGTAGGTTTCCATAAGCGCCCGCAGAGGTCTGAAGGGGCCCGTACTGTTCCGTAAGGATCCATAGGGCTCCGTAGAGCTTCGTAGGTTCCCTAGAGGCCTGTAGAGTACCGCAGGAGCCAGTAGTGTTCTGTAGGGGCCCATAGGGTTCCTTCCGTAGGGGCTGGCAGTGTTCCGTAGGGGCCTCTAGGGTTGAGTAAGTGCCCGCAGACGTCTGTAGGAATCCGTGGGATTCTGTAAGGTTCTGGAGGGTTCTGCAGGGTTCCGTAGGGGCCCGTAGAGTTCCGTAGTGGCTGGTAAAGTTCCGTAGGGCCCTGTACCGTTCCGTAACTGCCTGCAAGGGTCTTTAGGCTTCCGTAGGGGCTGGTAGGGTTCCATAAAGTTCCGTGGGTTCCTGCAGAGTTCTGCAAGTGCCCGCAAGGGCCTGTAGGGGCCCACAGTGTTTCTGTCAGGTTCCGTAGAGTTCCGTAGGGGCCATAGGTTTCCGTAGTGGCTGGTAGTATTCCGTAGGGGTCTGTAGGGTTCCGTAGGCACCTGCAGTGTTCTGTAGGAGCCCATAGGGTTTTAGTGAGGTTCCGTTGTGTTGCTAAGGGTCTTGTAGAGTGCTGTCGGGTCCTGGAGTATTCTGTAGGGTTCCAGAGGGGCTCGTAGGGTTCCGTCAAAATCTGTAGGGTTCCCTAGGGGCCCATAGAGTCCCGTAGATTTCCGTAGGGACCTGTAGGGTTGTGTAAGTGCCCGCAGGGGGTGGTAGGAGCTTGTAGGGTGCCATATATATCCGGAGGGTTGTGTAGGGTTCCGTAGGGGCCGCTGGTGTTCCCTAGGGGCCTGTAGAGTCTCGTACGGTTCCGTAGAGGCCTGTGGTGTTCCCTAGGGGCCTGTAGAGTCTCATACAGTTCCGTAGGGGCCTGTAGGTTTCCATAAGCGCCCGCAGAGGTCTGAAGGGGCCCGTACTGTTCCGTAAGGATCCATAGGGCTCCGTAGAGCTTCGTAGGTTCCCTAGAGATCTGTAGAGTACCGCAGGAGCCAGTAGTGTTCTGTAGGGGCCCGTAGGGTTCCTTCCATAGGGGCTGGCAGTGTTCCGTAGGGGCCTCTAGGGTTGAGTAAGTGCCCGCAGACGTCTGTAGGAATCCGTGGGATTCTGTAAGGTTCTGGAGGGTTCTGCAGGGTTCCGTAGGGGCCCGTAGAGTTCCGTAGTGGCTGGTAAAGTTCCGTAGGGCCCTGTGGGGTTCTGTATGGACCTGTAGGGTTCCGTAGAGGCCTGCAGGGTTCTGTAAGTGCCCGCAGGTGTCTGTAGGGTTCCGTAGGGGTCTGTAGGGTTCCGTAGGCACCTGCAGTGTTCTGTAGGAGCCCATAGGGTTTTAGTGAGGTTCCGTTGTGTTGCTAAGGGTCTTGTAGAGTGCTGTCGGGTCCTGGAGTATTCTGTAAAGTTCCAGAGAGGCTTGTAGGGTTCCGTCAAAATCTGTAGGGTTCCCTAGGGGCGCGTAGAGTCCCGTAGATTTCCGTAGGGGCCTGTAGGGTTGTGTAAGTGCCTGCAGGGGTTGGTAGGAGCTTGTAGGGTTCCATAAGTTTCCAGAGGGTTGTGTAGGGTTCCGTAGGGGCCTGTGGTGTTCCCTAGGGGCCTGTAGAGTCTCGTACGGTTCCGTAGGGGCCTGTGGTGTTCCCTAGGGGCCTGTAGAGTCTCGTACAGTTCCGTAGGGTCCTGTAGGTTTCCATAAGCGCCCGCAGAGGTCTGAAGGGGCCCGTACTGTTCCGTAAGGATCCAGAGGGCTCCGTAGAGCTTCGTAGGTTCCCTAGAGGCCTGTAGAGTACCGCAGGAGCCAGTAGTGTTCTGTAGGGGCCCGTAGGGTTCCTTCCGTAGGGGCTGGCAGTGTTCCGTAGGGGCCTCTAGGGTTGAGTAAGTGCCCGCAGACGTCTGTGGGATTCTGTAAGGTTCTGGAGGGTTCTGCAGGGTTCCGTAGGGGCCCGTAGAGTTCCGTAGTGGCTGGTAAAGTTCCGTAGGGCCCTGTGGGGTTCTGTATGGACCTGTAGGCTTCCGTAGGGGCCTGCAGGGTTCTGTAAGTGCCCGCAGGTGTCTGTAGGGTTCCGTAGGGGTCTGTAGGGTTCCGTAGGCACCTGCAGTGTTCTGTAGGAGCCCATAGGGTTTTAGTGAGGTTCCGTTGTGTTGCTAAGGGTCTTGTAGAATGCTGTCGGGTCCTGGAGTATTCTGTAAAGTTCCAGAGGGGCTTGTAGGGTTCCGTCAAAATCTGTAGGGTTCCCTAGGGGCGTGTAGAGTCCCGTAGATTTCCGTAGGGGCCTCTAGGGTTGAGTAAGTGCCCGCAGGAGTCTGTAGGAATCCGTGGGATTCTGTAAGGTTCTGGAGGGTTCTGCAGGGTTCCGTAGGGGCCCGTAGAGTTCCGTAGTGGCTGGTAAAGTTCCGTAGGGCCCTGTACCGTTCCGTAACTGCCTGCAAGGGTCTTTAGGCTTCCGTAGGGGCTGGTAGGGTTCCATAAAGTTCCGTGGGTTCCTGCAGAGTTCTGCAAGTGCCCGCAAGGGCCTGTAGGGGCCCACAGTGTTTCTGTCATGTTCCGTAGAGTTCCGTAGGGGCCATAGGTTTCCGTAGTGGCTGGTAGTATTCCGTAGGGGTCTGTAGGGTTCCGTAGGCACCTGCAGTGTTCTGTAGGAGCCCATAGGGTTTTAGTGAGGTTCCGTTGTGTTGCTAAGGGTCTTGTAGAGTGCTGTCGGGTCCTGGAGCATTCTGTAGGGTTCCAGAGGGGCTTGTAGGGTTCCGTCAAAATCTGTAGGGTTCCCTAGGGGCCCATAGAGTCCCGTAGATTGCCGTAGGGACCTGTAGGGTTGTGTAAGTGCCCGCAGGGGGTGGTAGGAGCTTGTAGGGTGCCATATATTTCCGGAGGGTTGTGTAGGGTTCCGTAGGGGCCGCTGGTGTTCCCTAGGGGCCTGTAGAGTCTCGTACGGTTCCGTAGAGGCCTGTGGTGTTCCCTAGGGGCCTGTAGAGTCTCATACAGTTCCGTAGGGTCCTGTAGGTTTCCATAAGCGCCCGCAGAGGTCTGAAGGGGCCCGTACTGTTCCGTAAGGATCCATAGGGCTCCGTAGAGCTTCGTAGGTTCCCTAGAGATCTGTAGAGTACCGCAGGAGCCAGTAGTGTTCTGTAGGGGCCCGTAGGGTTCCTTCCATAGGGGCTGGCAGTGTTCCGTAGGGGCCTCTAGGGTTGAGTAAGTGCCCGCAGACGTCTGTAGGAATCCGTGGGATTCTGTAAGGTTCTGGAGGGTTCTGCAGGGTTCCGTAGGGGCCCGTAGAGTTCCGTAGTGGCTGGTAAAGTTCCGTAGGGCCCTGTACCGTTCCGTAACTGCCTGCAAGGGTCTTTAGGCTTCCGTAGGGGCTGGTAGGGTTCCATAAAGTTCCGTGGGTTCCTGCAGAGTTCTGCAAGTGCCCGCAAGGGCCTGTAGGGGCCCACAGTGTTTCTGTCAGGTTCCGTAGAGTTCCGTAGGGGCCATAGGTTTCCGTAGTGGCTGGTAGTATTCCGTAGGGGTCTGTAGGGTTCCGTAGGCACCTGCAGTGTTCTGTAGGAGCCCATAGGGTTTTAGTGAGGTTCCGTTTTGTTGCTAAGGGTCTTGTAGAGTGCTGTCGGGTCCTGGAGTATTCTGTAGGGTTCCAGAGGGGCTCGTAGGGTTCCATCAAAATCTGTAGGGTTCCCTAGGGGCCCGTAGAGTCCTGTAGATTTCCGTAGGGGCCTGTAGGGTTGTGTAAGTGCCCGCAGGGGTTGGTAGGAGCTTGTAGGGTTCCATAAGTTTCCAGAGGGTTGTGTAGGGTTCCGTAGGGGCCTGTGGTGTTCCCTAGGGGCCTGTAGAGTCTCGTACGGTTCCGTAGAGGCCTGTGGTGTTCCCTAGGGGCCTGTAGAGTCTCGTACAGTTCCATAGGGTCCTGTAGGTTTCCATAAGCGCCCGCAGAGGTCTGAAGGGGCCCGTACTGTTCCGTAAGGATCCATAGGGCTCCGTAGAGCTTCGTAGGTTCCCTAGAGGCCTGTAGAGTACCGCAGGAGCCAGTAGTGTTCTGTAGGAGCCCATAGGGTTCCTTCCGTAGGGGCTGGCAGTGTTCCGTAGGGGCCTCTAGGGTTGAGTAAGTGCCCGCAGACGTCTGTAGGAATCCGTGGGATTCTGTAAGGTTCTGGAGGGTTCTGCAGGGTTCCGTAGGGGCCCGTAGAGTTCCGTAGTGGCTGGTAAAGTTCCGTAGGGTCCTGTGGGGTTCTGTATGGACCTGTAGGGTTCCGTAGGGGCCTGCAGGGTTCTGTAAGTGCCCGCAGGTGTCTGTAGGGGTCTGTAGGGTTCCGTAGGCACCTGCAGTGTTCTGTAGGAGCCCATAGGGTTTTAGTGAGGTTCCGTTGTGTTGCTAAGGGTCTTATAGAGTGCTGTCGGGTCCTGGAGTATTCTGTAGGGTTCCAGAGGGGATCGTAGGGTTCCGTCAAAATCTGTAGGCTTCCCTCGGGGCCCGTAGAGTCCCGTAGATTTCCGTAGGGGCCTCTAGGGTTGAGTAAGTGCCCGCAGGAGTCTGTAGGAGTCTGTGGGATTCTGTAAGGTTCCGGAGCGTTCTGCAGGGTTCCGTAGGGGCCCGTAGAGTTCCGTAGTGGCTGGTAAAGTTCCGTAGGGCCCTGTACCGTTCCGTAACTGCCTGCAAGGGTCTTTAGGCTTCTGTAGGGGCTGGTAGGGTTCCATAAAGTTCCGTGGGTTCCTGCAGAGGTCTGCAAGTGCCCGCAAGGGCCTGTAGGGGCCCACAGTGTTTCTGTCAGGTTCCGTAGAGTTCCGTAGGGGCCATAGGTTTCCGTAGTGGCTGGTAGTATTCCGTAGGGGTCTGTAGGGTTCCGTAGGCACCTGCAGTGTTCTGTAGGAGCCCATAGGGTTTTAGTGAGGTTCCGTTGTGTTGCTAAGGGTCTTGTAGAGTGCTGTCGGGTCCTGGAGTATTCTGTAGGGTTCCAGAGGGGCTCGTAGGGTTCCGTCAAAATCTGTAGGGTTCCCTAGGGGCCCATAGAGTCCCGTAGATTTCCGTAGGGACCTGTAGGGTTGTGTAAGTGCCCGCAGGGGGTGGTAGGAGCTTGTAGGGTGCCATATATTTCCGGAGGGTTGTGTAGGGTTCCGTAGGGGCCGCTGGTGTTCCCTAGGGGCCTGTAGAGTCTCGTACGGTTCCGTAGGGGCCTGTGGTGTTCCCTAGGGGCCTGTAGAGTCTCATACAGTTCCGTAGGGTCCTGTAGGTTTCCATAAGCGCCCGCAGAGGTCTGAAGGGGCCCGTACTGTTCCGTAAGGATCCATAGGGCTCCGTAGAGCTTCGTAGGTTCCCTAGAGGCCTGTAGAGTACCGCAGGAGCCAGTAGTGTTCTGTAGGGGCCCATAGGGTTCCTTCCGTAGGGGCTGGCAGTGTTCCGTAGGGGCCTCTAGGGTTGAGTAAGTGCCCGCAGACGTCTGTAGGAATCCGTGGGATTCTGTAAGGTTCTGGAGGGTTCTGCAGGGTTCCGTAGGGGCCCGTAGAGTTCCGTAGTGGCTGGTAAAGTTCCGTAGGGCCCTGTACCGTTCCGTAACTGCCTGCAAGGGTCTTTAGGCTTCCGTAGGGGCTGGTAGGGTTCCATAAAGTTCCGTGGGTTCCTGCAGAGGTCTGCAAGTGCCCGCAAGGGCCTGTAGGGGCCCACAGTGTTTCTGTCATGTTCCGTAGAGTTCCGTAGGGGCCATAGGTTTCCGTAGTGGCTGGTAGTATTCCGTAGGGGTCTGTAGGGTTCCGTAGGCACCTGCAGTGTTCTGTAGGAGCCCATAGGGTTTTAGTGAGGTTCCGTTGTGTTGCTAAGGGTCTTGTAGAGTGCTGTCGGGTCCTGGAGTATTCTGTAGGGTTCCAGAGGGGCTCGTAGGGTTCCGTCAAAATCTGTAGGGTTCCCTAGGGGCCCATAGAGTCCCGTAGATTTCCGTAGGGACCTGTAGGGTTGTGTAAGTGCCCGCAGGGGGTGGTAGGAGCTTGTAGGGTGCCATATATATCCGGAGGGTTGTGTAGGGTTCCGTAGGGGCCGCTGGTGTTCCCTAGGGGCCTGTAGAGTCTCGTACGGTTCCGTAGAGGCCTGTGGTGTTCCCTAGGGGCCTGTAGAGTCTCATACAGTTCCGTAGGGGCCTGTAGGTTTCCATAAGCGCCCGCAGAGGTCTGAAGGGGCCCGTACTGTTCCGTAAGGATCCACAGGGCTCCGTAGAGCTTCGTAGGTTCCCTAGAGATCTGTAGAGTACCGCAGGAGCCAGTAGTGTTCTGTAGGGGCCCGTAGGGTTCCTTCCATAGGGGCTGGCAGTGTTCCGTAGGGGCCTCTAGGGTTGAGTAAGTGCCCGCAGACGTCTGTAGGAATCCGTGGGATTCTGTAAGGTTCTGGAGGGTTCTGCAGGGTTCCGTAGGGGCCCGTAGAGTTCCGTAGTGGCTGGTAAAGTTCCGTAGGGCCCTGTGGGGTTCTGTATGGACCTGTAGGGTTCCGTAGAGGCCTGCAGGGTTCTGTAAGTGCCCGCAGGTGTCTGTAGGGTTCCGTAGGGGTCTGTAGGGTTCCGTAGGCACCTGCAGTGTTCTGTAGGAGCCCATAGGGTTTTAGTGAGGTTCCGTTGTGTTGCTAAGGGTCTTGTAGAGTGCTGTCGGGTCCTGGAGTATTCTGTAAAGTTCCAGAGAGGCTTGTAGGGTTCCGTCAAAATCTGTAGGGTTCCCTAGGGGCGCGTAGAGTCCCGTAGATTTCCGTAGGGGCCTGTAGGGTTGTGTAAGTGCCTGCAGGGGTTGGTAGGAGCTTGTAGGGTTCCATAAGTTTCCAGAGGGTTGTGTAGGGTTCCGTACGGGCCTGTGGTGTTCCCTAGGGGCCTGTAGAGTCTCGTACGGTTCCGTAGGGGCCTGTGGTGTTCCCTAGGGGCCTGTAGAGTCTCGTACAGTTCCGTAGGGTCCTGTAGGTTTCCATAAGCGCCCGCAGAGGTCTGAAGGGGCCCGTACTGTTCCGTAAGGATCCAGAGGGCTCCGTAGAGCTTCGTAGGTTCCCTAGAGGCCTGTAGAGTACCGCAGGAGCCAGTAGTGTTCTGTAGGGGCCCGTAGGGTTCCTTCCGTAGGGGCTGGCAGTGTTCCGTAGGGGCCTCTAGGGTTGAGTAAGTGCCCGCAGACGTCTGTGGGATTCTGTAAGGTTCTGGAGGGTTCTGCAGGGTTCCGTAGGGGCCCGTAGAGTTCCGTAGTGGCTGGTAAAGTTCCGTAGGGCCCTGTGGGGTTCTGTATGGACCTGTAGGGTTCCGTAGGGTCCTGCAGGGTTCTGTAAGTGCCCGCAGGTGTCTGTAGGGTTCCGTAGGGGTCTGTAGGGTTCCGTAGGCACCTGCAGTGTTCTGTAGGAGCCCATAGGGTTCCTTCTGTAGGGGCTGGCAGTGTTCCGTAGGGGCCTCTAGGGTTGAGTAAGTGCCCGCAGACGTCTGTAGGAATCCGTGGGATTCTGTAAGGTTCTGGAGGGTTCTGCAGGGTTCCGTAGGGGCCCGTAGAGTTCCGTAGTGGCTGGTAAAGTTCCGTAGGGCCCTGTGGGGTTCTGTATGGACCTGTAGGGTTCCGTAGGGGCCTGCAGGGTTCTGTAAGTGCCCGCAGGTGTCTGTAGGGTTCCGTAGGGGTCTGTAGGGTTCCGTAGGGGTCTGTAGGGTTCCGTAGGAGCCCATAGGGTTTTAGTGAGGTTCCGTTGTGTTGCTAAGGGTCTTGTAGAGTGCTGTCGGGTCCTGGAGTATTCTGTAAAGTTCCAGAGGGGCTTGTAGGGTTCCGTCAAAATCTGTAGGGTTCCCTAGGGGCGCGTAGAGTCCCGTAGATTTCCGTAGGGGCCTCTAGGGTTGAGTAAGTGCCCGCAGGAGTCTGTAGGAGTCTGTGGGATTCTGTAAGGTTCCGGAGCGTTCTGCAGGGTTCCGTAGGGGCCCGTAGAGTTCCGTAGTGGCTGGTAAAGTTCCGTAGGGCCCTGTACCGTTCCGTAACTGCCTGCAAGGGTCTTTAGGCTTCCGTAGGGGCTGGTAGGGTTCCATAAAGTTCCGTGGGTTCCTGCAGAGGTCTGCAAGTGCCCGCAAGGGCCTGTAGGGGCCCACAGTGTTTCTGTCAGGTTCCGTAGAGTTCCGTAGGGGCCATAGGTTTCTGTAGTGGCTGGTAGTATTCCGTAGGGGTCTGTAGGGTTCCGTAGGCACCTGCAGTGTTCTGTAGGAGCCCATAGGGTTTTAGTGAGGTTCCGTTGTGTTGCTAAGGGTCTTGTAGAGTGCTGTCGGGTCCTGGAGTATTCTGTAGGGTTCCAGCGGGGCTCGTAGGGTTCCGTCAAAATCTGTAGGGTTCCCTAGGGGCCCGTAGAGTCCCGTAGATTTCCGTAGGGGCCTGTAGGGTTGTGTAAGTGCCCGCAGGCGTTGGTAGGAGCTTGTAGGGTTCCATAAGTTTCCAGAGGGTTGTGTAGGGTTCCGTAGGGGCCTGTGGTGTTCCCTAGGGGCCTGTAGAGTCTCGTACGGTTCCGTAGGGGCCTGTGGTGTTCCCTAGGGGCCTGTAGAGTCTCGTACAGTTCCGTAGGGGCCTGTAGGTTTCCATAAGCACCCGCAGAGGTCTGAAGGGGCCCGTACTGTTCCGTAAGGATCCATAGGGCTCCGTAGAGCTTCGTAGGTTCCCTAGAGGCCTGTAGAGTACCGCAGGAGCCAGTAGTGTTCTGTAGGGGCCCGTAGGGTTCCTTCCGTAGGGGCTGGCAGTGTTCCGTAGGGGCCTCTAGGGTTGAGTAAGTGCCCGCAGGAGTCTGTAGGAGTCTGTGGGATTCTGTAAGGTTCTGGAGGGTTCTGCAGGGTTCCGTAGGGGCCCGTAGAGTTCCGTAGTGGCTGGTAAAGTTCCCTAGGGCCCTGTACCGTTCCGTAACTGCCTGCAAGGGTCTTTAGGCTTCCGTAGGGGCTGGTAGGGTTCCATAAAGTTCCGTGGGTTCCTGCAGAGGTCTGCAAGTGCCCGCAAGGGCCTGTAGGGGCCCACAGTGTTTCTGTCAGGTTCCGTAGAGTTCCGTAGGGGCCATAGGTTTCCGTAGTGGCTGGTAGTATTCCGTAGGGGTCTGTAGGGTTCCGTAGGCACCTGCAGTGTTCTGTAGGAGCCCATAGGGTTTTAGTGAGGTTCCGTTGTGTTGCTAAGGGTCTTGTAGAGTGCTGTCGGGTCCTGGAGTATTCTGTAGGGTTCCAGAGGGGCTCGTAGGGTTCCGTCAAAATCTGTAGGCTTCCCTAGGGGCCCGTAGAGTCCCGTAGATTTCCGTAGGGGCCTCTAGGGTTGAGTAAGTGCCCGCAGGGGGTGGTAGGAGCTTGTAGGGTTCCATAAGTTTCCAGAGGGTTGTGTAGGGTTCCGTAGGGGCCTGTGGTGTTCCCTAGGGGCCTGTAGAGTCTCGTACGGTTCCGTAGGGGCCTGTGGTGTTCCCTAGGGGCCTGTAGAGTCTCATACAGTTCCGTAGGGGCCTGTAGGTTTCCACAAGCGCCCGCAGAGGTCTGAAGGGGCCCGTACTGTTCCGTAAGGATCCACAGGGCTCCGTAGAGCTTCGTAGGTTCCCTAGAGGCCTGTAGAGTACCGCAGGAGCCAGTAGTGTTCTGTCGGGGCCCGTAGGGTTCCTTCCGTAGGGGCTGGCAGTGTTCCGTAGGGGCCTCTAGGGTTGAGTAAGTGCCCGCAGACGTCTGTAGGAATCCGTGGGATTCTGTAAGGTTCTGGAGGGTTCTGCAGGGTTCCGTAGGGGCCCGTAGAGTTCCGTAGTGGCTGGTAAAGTTCCGTAGGGCCCTGTACCGTTCCGTAACTGCCTGCAAGGGTCTTTAGGCTTCCGTAGGGGCTGGTAGGGTTCCATAAAGTTCCGTGGGTTCCTGCAGAGTTCTGCAAGTGCCCGCAAGGGCCTGTAGGGGCCCACAGTGTTTCTGTCAGGTTCCGTAGAGTTCCGTAGGGGCCATAGGTTTCCGTAGTGGCTGGTACTATTCCGTAGGGGTCTGTAGGGTTCCGTAGGCACCTGCAGTGTTCTGTAGGAGCCCATAGGGTTTTAGTGAGGTTCCGTTGTGTTGCTAAGGGTCTTGTAGAGTGCTGTCGGGTCCTGGAGCATTCTGTAGGGTTCCAGAGGGGCTTGTAGGGTTCCATCAAAATCTGTAGGCTTCCCTAGGGGCCCGTAGAGTCCCGTAGATTTCCGTAGGGGCCTGTAGGGTTGTGTAAGTGCCCGCAGGGGTTAGTAGGAGCTTGTAGGGTTCCATAAGTTTCCAGAGGGTTGTGTAGGGTTCCGTAGGGGCCGGTGGTGTTCCCTAGGGGCCTGTAGAGTCTCGTACGGTTCCGTAGGGGCCTGTGGTGTTCCCTAGGGGCCTGTAGAGTCTCGTACAGTTCCGTAGGGTCCTGTAGGTTTCCATAAGCGCCCGCAGAGGTCTGAAGGGGCCCGTACTGTTCCGTAAGGATCCACAGGGCTCCGTAGAGCTTCGTAGGTTCCCTAGAGGCCTGTAGAGTACCGCAGGAGCCAGTAGTGTTCTGTAGGGGCCCGTAGGGTTCCTTCCGTAGGGGCTGGCAGTGTTCCGTAGGGGCCTCTAGGGTTGAGTAAGTGCCTGCAGACGTCTGTGGGATTCTGTAAGGTTCTGGAGGGTTCTGCAGGGTTCCGTAGGGGCCCGTAGAGTTCCGTAGTGGCTGGTAAAGTTCCGTAGGGCCCTGTACCGTTCCGTAACTGCCTGCAAGGGTCTTTAGGCTTCCGTAGGGGCTGGTAGGGTTCCATAAAGTTCCGTGGGTTCCTGCAGAGTTCTGCAAGTGCCCGCAAGGGCCTGTAGGGGCCCACAGTGTTTCTGTCAGGTTCCGTAGAGTTCCGTAGGGGCCATAGGTTTCCGTAGTGGCTGGTAGTATTCCGTAGGGGTCTGTAGGGTTCCGTAGGCACCTGCAGTGTTCTGTAGGAGCCCATAGGGTTTTAGTGAGGTTCCGTTGTGTTGCTAAGGGTCTTGTAGAGTGCTGTCGGGTCCTGGAGTATTCTGTAGGGTTCCAGAGGGGCTCGTAGGGTTCCGTCAAAATCTGTAGGGTTCCCTAGGGGCCCATAGAGTCCCGTAGATTTCCGTAGGGACCTGTAGGGTTGTGTAAGTGCCCGCAGGGGGTGGTAGGAGCTTGTAGGGTGCCATATATTTCCGGAGGGTTGTGTAGGGTTCCATAGGGGCCGCTGGTGTTCCCTAGGGGCCTGTAGAGTCTCGTACGGTTCCGTAGGGGCCTGTGGTGTTCCCTAGGGGCCTGTAGAGTCTCATACAGTTCCGTAGGGGCCTGTAGGTTTCCATAAGCGCCCGCAGAGGTCTGAAGGGGCCCGTACTGTTCCGTAAGGATCCACAGGGCTCCGTAGAGCTTCGTAGGTTCCCTAGAGGCCTGTAGAGTACCGCAGGAGCCAGTAGTGTTCTGTAGGAGCCCATAGGGTTCCTTCCGTAGGGGCTGGCAGTGTTCCGTAGGGGCCTCTAGGGTTGAGTAAGTGCCCGCAGACGTCTGTAGGAATCCGTGGGATTCTGTAAGGTTCTGGAGGGTTCTGCAGGGTTCCGTAGGGGCCCGTAGAGTTCCGTAGTGGCTGGTAAAGTTCCGTAGGGTCCTGTGGGGTTCTGTATGGACCTGTAGGCTTCCGTAGGGGCCTGCAGGGTTCTGTAAGTGCCCGCAGGTGTCTGTAGGGTTCCGTAGGGGTCTGTAGGGTTCCGTAGGCACCTGCAGTGTTCTGTAGGAGCCCATAGGGTTTTAGTAAGGTTCCGTTGTGTTGCTAAGGGTCTTATAGAGTGCTGTCGGGTCCTGGAGTATTCTGTAGGGTTCCAGAGGGGATCGTAGGGTTCCGTCAAAATCTGTAGGCTTCCCTCGGGGCCCGTAGAGTCCCGTAGATTTCCGTAGGGGCCTGTAGGGTTGAGTAAGTGCCCGCAGGGGTTGGTAGGAGCTTGTAGGGTTCCATAAGTTTCCAGAGGGTTGTGTAGGGTTCCGTAGGGGCCGGTGGTGTTCCCTAGGGGCCTGTAGAGTCTCATACGGTTCCGTAGGGGCCTGTGGTGTTCCCTAGGGGCCTGTAGAGTCTCATACAGTTCCGTAGGGTCCTGTAGGTTTCCATAAGCGCCCGCAGAGGTCTGAAGGGGCCCGTACTGTTCCGTAAGGATCCATAGGGCTCCGTAGAGCTTCGTAGGTTCCCTAGAGGCCTGTAGAGTACCGCAGGAGCCAGTAGTGTTCTGTAGGGGCCCATAGGGTTCCTTCCGTAGGGGCTGGCAGTGTTCCGTAGGGGCCTCTAGGGTTGAGTAAGTGCCCGCAGACGTCTGTAGGAATCCGTGGGATTCTGTAAGGTTCTGGAGGGTTCTGCAGGGTTCCGTAGGGGCCCGTAGAGTTCCGTAGTGGCTGGTAAAGTTCCGTAGGGTCCTGTGGGGTTCTGTATGGACCTGTAGGGTTCCGTAGGGGCCTGCAGGGTTCTGTAAGTGCCCGCAGGTGTCTGTAGGGTTCCGTAGGGGTCTGTAGGGTTCCGTAGGCACCTGCAGTGTTCTGTAGGAGCCCATAGGGTTTTAGTGAGGTTCCGTTGTGTTGCTAAGGGTCTTATAGAGTGCTGTCGGGTCCTGGAGTATTCTGTAGGGTTCCAGAGGGGATCGTAGGGTTCCGTCAAAATCTGTAGGGTTCCCTAAGGGCGCGTAGAGTCCCGTAGATTTCCGTAGGGGCCTCTAGGGTTGAGTAAGTGCCCGCAGGAGTCTGTAGGAGTCTGTGGGATTCTGTAAGGTTCCGGAGCGTTCTGCAGGGTTCCGTAGGGGCCCGTAGAGTTCCGTAGTGGCTGGTAAAGTTCCGTAGGGCCCTGTACCGTTCCGTAACTGCCTGCAAGGGTCTTTAGGCTTCTGTAGGGGCTGGTAGGGTTCCATAAAGTTCCGTGGGTTCCTGCAGAGGTCTGCAAGTGCCCGCAAGGGCCTGTAGGGGCCCACAGTGTTTCTGTCAGGTTCCGTAGAGTTCCGTAGGGGCCATAGGTTTCCGTAGTGGCTGGTAGTATTCCGTAGGGGTCTGTAGGGTTCCGTAGGCACCTGCAGTGTTCTGTAGGAGCCCATAGGGTTTTAGTGAGGTTCCGTTGTGTTGCTAAGGGTCTTGTAGAGTGCTGTCGGGTCCTGGAGTATTCTGTAGGGTTCCAGAGGGGCTCGTAGGGTTCCGTCAAAATCTGTAGGGTTCCCTAGGGGCCCGTAGAGTCCCGTAGATTTCCGTAGGGGCCTGTAGGGTTGTGTAAGTGCCCGCAGGGGGTGGTAGGAGCTTGTAGGGTGCCATATATTTCCGGAGGGTTCTGTAGGGTTCCGTAGGGGCCGCTGGTGTTCCCTAGGGGCCTGTAGAGTCTCGTACGGTTCCGTAGGGGCCTGTGGTGTTCCCTAGGGGCCTGTAGAGTCTCATACAGTTCCGTAGGGTCCTGTAGGTTTCCATAAGCGCCCGCAGAGGTCTGAAGGGGCCCGTACTGTTCCGTAAGGATCCATAGGGCTCCGTAGAGCTTCGTAGGTTCCCTAGAGGCCTGTAGAGTACCGCAGGAGCCAGTAGTGTTCTGTAGGGGCCCGTAGGGTTCCTTCCGTAGGGGCTGGCAGTGTTCCGTAGGGGCCTCTAGGGTTGAGTAAGTGCCCGCAGACGTCTGTAGGAATCCGTGGGATTCTGTAAGGTTCTGGAGGGTTCTGCAGGGTTCCGTAGGGGCCCGTAGAGTTCCGTAGTGGCTGGTAAAGTTCCGTAGGGCCCTGTACCGTTCCGTAACTGCCTGCAAGGGTCTTTAGGCTTCCGTAGGGGCTGGTAGGGTTCCATAAAGTTCCGTGGGTTCCTGCAGAGGTCTGCAAGTGCCCGCAAGGGCCTGTAGGGGCCCACAGTGTTTCTGTCAGGTTCCGTAGAGTTCCGTAGGGGCCATAGGTTTCCGTAGTGGCTGGTAGTATTCCGTAGGGGTCTGTAGGGTTCCGTAGGCACCTGCAGTGTTCTGTAGGAGCCCATAGGGTTTTAGTGAGGTTCCGTTGTGTTGCTAAGGGTCTTGTAGAGTGCTGTCGGGTCCTGGAGTATTCTGTAGGGTTCCAGAGGGGCTTGTAGGGTTCCATCAAAATCTGTAGGCTTCCCTAGGGGCCCGTAGAGTCCCGTAGATTTCCGTAGGGGCCTGTAGGGTTGTGTAAGTGCCCGCAGGGGTTGGTAGGAGCTTGTAGGGTTCCATAAGTTTCCAGAGGGTTGTGTAGGGTTCCGTAGGGGCCTGTGGTGTTCCCTAGGGGCCTGTAGAGTCTCGTACGGTTCCGTAGGGGCCTGTGGTGTTCCCTAGGGGCCTGTAGAGTCTCGTACAGTTCCGTAGGGTCCTGTAGGTTTCCATAAGCGCCCGCAGAGGTCTGAAGGGGCCCGTACTGTTCCGTAAGGATCCAGAGGGCTCCGTAGAGCTTCGTAGGTTCCCTAGAGGCCTGTAGAGTACCGCAGGAGCCAGTAGTGTTCTGTAGGGGCCCGTAGGGTTCCTTCCGTAGGGGCTGGCAGTGTTCCGTAGGGGCCTCTAGGGTTGAGTAAGTGCCCGCAGACGTCTGTAGGAATCCGTGGGATTCTGTAAGGTTCTGGAGGGTTCTGCAGGGTTCCGTAGGGGCCCGTAGAGTTCCGTAGTGGCTGGTAAAGTTCCGTAGGGTCCTGTGGGGTTCTGTATGGACCTGTAGGGTTCCGTAGGGGCCTGCAGGGTTCTGTAAGTGCCCGCAGGTGTCTGTAGGGTTCCGTAGGGGTCTGTAGGGTTCCGTAGGCACCTGCAGTGTTCTGTAGGAGCCCATAGGGTTTTAGTGAGGTTCCGTTGTGTTGCTAAGGGTCTTATAGAGTGCTGTCGGGTCCTGGAGTATTCTGTAGGGTTCCAGAGGGGATCGTAGGGTTCCGTCAAAATCTGTAGGGTTCCCTAGCGGCCCATAGAGTCCCGTAGATTTCCGTAGGGGCCTCTAGGGTTGAGTAAGTGCCCGCAGGGGTTGGTAGGAGCTTGTAGGGTTCCATAAGTTTCCAGAGGGTTGTGTAGGGTTCCGTAGGGGGCCTGTGGTGTTCCCTAGGGGCCTGTAGAGTCTCGTACAGTTCCGTAGGGTCCTGTAGGTTTCCATAAGCGCCCGCAGAGGTCTGAAGGGGCCCGTACTGTTCCGTAAGGATCCATAGGGCTCCGTAGAGCTTCGTAGGTTCCCTAGAGGCCTGTAGAGTACCGCAGGAGCCAGTAGTGTTCTGTAGGGGCCCGTAGGGTTCCTTCCGTAGGGGCTGGCAGTGTTCCGTAGGGGCCTCTAGGGTTGAGTAAGTGCCCGCAGACGTCTGTAGGAATCCGTGGGATTCTGTAAGGTTCTGGAGGGTTCTGCAGGGTTCCGTAGGGGCCCGTAGAGTTCCGTAGTGGCTGGTAAAGTTCCGTAGGGCCCTGTACCGTTCCGTAACTGCCTGCAAGGGTCTTTAGGCTTCCGTAGGGGCTGGTAGGTTCCATAAAGTTCCGTGGGTTCCTGCAGAGTTCTGCAAGTGCCCGCAAGGGCCTGTAGGGGCCCACAGTGTTTCTGTCAGGTTCCGTAGAGTTCCGTAGGGGCCATAGGTTTCCGTAGTGGCTGGTAGTATTCCGTAGGGGTCTGTAGGGTTCCGTAGGCACCTCAGTGTTCTGTAGGAGCCCATAGGGTTTTAGTGAGGTTCCGTTTTGTTGCTAAGGGTCTTGTAGAGTGCTGCGGGTCCTGGAGTATTCTGTAGGGTTCCAGAGGGGCTCGTAGGGTTCCATCAAAATCTGTAGGGTTCCCTAGGGGCCCGTAGAGTCCCGTAGCTTTCCGTAGGGGCCTGTAGGTTGTGTAAGTGCCGCAGGGTTGGTAAGGAGCTTGTAGGGTTCCATATTTTCCAGAGGGTTGTGTAGGTTCCGTAGAGGCCTGTGGTGTTCCCTAGGGGCCTGTAGAGTCTCGTACGGTCCGTAGGGGCCTGTGGTGTTCCCTAGGGGCCTGTAGAGTCTCGTACAGTTCCATAGGGTCCTGTAGGTTTCCATAAGCGCCCGCAGAGGGTCTGAAGGGGGCCCGTACTGTTCCGTAAGGATCCATAGGGCTCCGTAGAGCTTCGTAGGTTCCCTAGAGGCCTGTAGAGTACTGCAGGAGCCAGTAGTGTTCTGTAGGAGCCCATAGGGTTCCTTCCGTAGGGGCTGGCAGTGTTCCGTAGGGGCCTCTAGGGTTGAGTAAGTGCCCGCAGACGTCTGTAGGAATCCGTGGGATATCTGTAAGGTTGTGGAGGGTTCTGCAGGGTTCCGTAGGGGCCCGTAGAGTTCCGTAGTGGCTGGTAAAGTTCCGTAGGGTCCTGTGGGGTTCTGTATGGACCTGTAGGGTTCCGTAGGGGCCTGCAGGGTTCTGTAAGTGCCCGCAGGTGTCTGTAGGGTTCCGTAGGGGTCTGTAGGGTTCCGTAGGCACCTGCAGTGTTCTGTAGGAGCCCATAGGGTTTTAGTGAGGTTCCGTTGTGTTGCTAAGGGTCTAATAGAGTGCTGTCGGGTCCTGGAGTATTCTGTAGGGTTCCAGAGGGGATCGTAGGGTTCCGTCAAAATCTGTAGGCTTCCCTCGGGGCCCGTAGAGTCCCGTAGATTTTCCGTAGGGGCCTGTAGGGTTGTGTAAGTGCCCGCAGGGGTTGGTAGGAGCTTGTAGGGTTCCATAAGTTTCCAGAGGGTTGTGTAGGGGTTCCGTAGAGGCCTGTGGTGTTCCCTAGGGGCCTGTAGAGTCTCGTACGGTTCCGTAGGGGCCTGTGGTGTTCCCTAGGGGCCTGTAGAGTCTCGTACAGTTCCGTAGGGTCCTGTAGGTTTCCATAAGCGCCCGCAGAGGTCTGAAGGGGCCCGTACTGTTCCGTAAGGATCCAGAGGGCTCCGTAGAGCTTCGTAGGTTCCCTAGAGGCCTGTAGAGTACCGCAGGAGCCAGTAGTGTTCTGTAGGGGCCCGTAGGGTTCCTTCCGTAGGGGGCTGGCAGTGTTCCGTAGGGGCCTCTAGGGTTGAGTAAGTGCCCGCAGGACGTCTGTAGGGAATCCGTGGGATTCTGTAAGGTTCTGGAGGGTTCTGCAGGGTTCCGTAGGGGCCCGTAGAGTCCGTAGTGGCTGGTAAAGTTCCGTAGGGGCCCTGTGGGTTCTGTATGGACCTGTAGGGTTCCGTAGGGGCCTGCAGGGTTCTGTAAGTGCCCGCAGTGTCTGTAGGGTTCCGTAGGGTCTGTAGGGTTCCGTAGGCACCTGCAGTGTTCTGTAGGAGCCCATAGGGTTTTAGTGAGGTTCCGTTGTGTTGCTAAGGGTCTTATAGAGTGCTGTCGGGTCCTGGAGTATTCTGTAGGGTTCCAGAGGGGATCGTAGGGTTCCGTCAAAATCTGTAGGGTTCCCTAGCGGCCCATAGAGTCCCGTAGATTTCCGTAGGGGCCTCTAGGGTTGAGTAAGTGCCCGCAGGGGTTGGTAGGAGCTTGTAGGGTCCATAAGTTTCCAGAGGGTTGTGTAGGGTTCCGTAGGGGCCTGTGGTGTTCCCTAGGGGCCTGTAGAGTCTCGTACAGTTCCGTAGGGTCCTGTAGGTTTCCATAAGCGCCCGGCAGAGGTCTGAAGGGGCCCGTACTGTTCCGTAAGGATCCATAGGGCTCCGTAGAGCTTCGTAGGTTCCCTAGAGGCCTGTAGAGTACCGCAGGAGCCAGTAGTGTTCTGTAGGGGCCCGTAGGGTTCCTTCCGTAGGGGCTGGCAGTGTTCCGTAGGGGCCTCTAGGGTTGAGTAAGTGCCCGCAGACGTCTGTAGGAATCCGTGGGATCTGTAAGGTTCTGGAGGGTTCTGCAGGGTTCCGTAGGGGCCCGTAGAGTTCCGTAGTGGCTGGTAAAGTTCCGTAGGGCCCTGTACCGTTCCGTAACTGCCTGCAAGGGTCTTTAGGCTTCCCGTACGGGGACTGGCTAGCGGATCCCATAAACGTCTGTGGGTCCTCATAGCAG